>NW_005199983.1:108029-126288 GCF_000372725.1 Emiliania huxleyi CCMP1516
ACAAATACGTCACCACACAGGGATTTTAAGGAGAGGGGTGTGATGCGCTAGCCGTCGCCCACCCTTGGGCGTCCGCCTCTTCCTATCTCTCTTCGCAGTCTCTCGCAGATTCTCGCTGCGACCTTCATGCCACCTCGCGGTCGCCCCCTTCTCGTCGTTCTTTCCCTTGTCTCGGAGCGCATCCAGTGACAGGGAGACGGACTTGGAGGACTTCTGCTATTTTTTTCTGAAGTGAAACGAAGCGTTGCGGGCAATAATGGAGGAGGCAAACGCTCCGTGCGGGCTCGACCGCGTATCGATTTGCCCCGGTTGTAATGCGCAAGGCGTAATCAAGGTCCAACACGGCTTTCGCGTGATGGACCAGGCGCGAGTCCTTGCCAGTTTCCTCTTGGGCCTTTTCCTTTCCGCTTTCAGTCGTGACAGTGGAGTCTCTATAGGTGTGCGGCGTCTGTGGCGGAGAAGGCTGTCTCGTTGATGGCCAGAAGCAGAACGACTTGAATCAGCAGCCTAGGCCGTCGCAGGAGCAGGCGTTGGCTCGCGTCATCCAGCTTCTCCCAGATGTGTGCGACCTCACTTTGATAGATGCCGTCAGCGATCTGCTCCATAATGGTGATGCAGATGGCGCCCTAAGGCTTCTCTCAGAGTGATTCGCGTTGCCCGTGGCCTTCAACGCCAGCTATACTTACGGTACCTGGATATACCAAAATTGCATCGCCGGGCCGTGGGTGCCGCCGCGGCGGGGGGGCGCGATATGCGCGTGGCGCGCGTGGCGTGGGGTCTCTCCGCCTTCGGATTCTCTCTCCCCGACCGACGGCGATGGCGGTGTGACCGATTGAGCTACAAGAGGAGCTTGTTCAGCAGGATCCGGACCGTCGGATGCACTACCTCACTGGGCCTGAGAACACCGCACGACCATGCTGCTAGGGGGGGTTCCCGACCCCCCCAGCACCAGACAGAGCTCTGCTGCTGGGGGGGGGGGTCGGCCATCCATGACTTTAGATGTGCAGGGGGGGTACCGAGCAGTGTGCGGCCGCTCTGGGGGCGCGTCGCCCTGCTTGCTCTAGGTGAAACGTCTAAAGGACGAAGAAGACCCAAATCCGCACGGCGGGGTTGAGCACGGCGGGCGGAGAACACGGGCACTAGACCAGGGAGGACTGGGAGTCTGGCTGGGAGAGTGTGAATGGAGGGACACGTGTGTTCAGACGGCCGCCGCCCGCGCCGTGTCTGTCGCGTGAATCGTGCTGACATTCTTTTTCTCGGATTTTTTTAAATGTGAATAATGCTTCCCCCGCCGCCCGCGCCGGCCAGCTGCTCGCTAGTGTTGTTCAATCTTCAATGCTCCACGAATGAGCAGCAGCAGCTTGGAGACCCGAGCGCTGGAGCGGTTGGTGCCGCGGTGCCTGGTGAGGCGACTGCAGCACCCGAGCCGGCACGCCGCCAGCCTTCGCAGTCCATCGGTGCGCCGTTCCCAGCGAGGTGCGCACAGAGCCACCTGCCGCCGACCGCGCCGGCCGCCTCGCAGGTTGAGGTTTACGAGGGTGCTCTGGCGTTCATCGACATCTCTGGCTTCTCGCGCCTCTCTGAGCTGCTATCCGAGCGGCATGGTGCTCAGGGTGCCGAGCTGCTGCAGACCTACATCAACCGCTACTTTCGCTCGCTCATCGAGGCGGCGCTTGCCTCTCCGCCCACCGCCCTGCAGTGGGTGGTGTCACCCAGACCCCCACCGCACCCCGCAGATCGTGGTCGCTCACGGCGGCGACATCCTGAAGTTCGCCGGCGACGCCTTCATCGCCTCCTGGCGTGCCGACTCGGCCGCCTCTGCTCCCGGCCAGGCGGCCGGTGGTGGCGCTACCTGCGGCAGCAGCAGGGGCAGCAGGGCGGGCCGCGGGAGCTGCGCCCAGACCTTCTTCGACGGCGACGCTCTGGCGGCCGCGCTGAGGCCCGGGAGCCAGGCGAGCGGCGACGCCTCCGAGCCGGAGCCGTCTGTGCTCGGCTGTGCAGTCGAGGCGGCGTGGCGCTGCTGTGCGAGGCGGCGGCAGTAGCGCGGCGGCGGCGGTAGCGCGGCGGCGGCAGTAGCTCTCGCGGCTGCAGTAGCGCGCGGCTGAGGGGCTGGTGGGCAGCCTCCCTGACAGTGCCTCCTCCCCCCCACCCCCCCCCACCCACCCCAACGGGCAGGCTGGTGCTCGAGCTCGACGGCTTCGTGGTAGAGGAGGAGCAACGCCCCTCTCGCCCCTCTCGCCCCTCTCTCTCCCGCCCCTCTCTCTCCCGCCCCTCTCTCCCGCCCCTCTCTCTCCCGCCCCTCCCGCCCGCCCGCTGCTGCGCGCGCTCTGCCCCGCCTCGCCCCGACGCGTCGAGCCCGCGCGGAGCAGGAGGGCCTCCCTCTGCGCCTGCACGCTGGCCTCTCCGCCGGCCTCGTCGACGCCTTCACCCTCGGCGCCGCCCCTCCCTCCGCCGACGGGTGCTCGAGCGCCTCGTCTCGGGCGAAGCGGGTGCAGCTTACTGAGCAGCTTACTGAGCGGCGGCTCGTGCCCTTCTCCCAGGTTCGAGTACCTCGTCTCGGGTCAAGTAGTCTCGACGATGGGCGGCGCTGCAGACGAGGTATGCGCACGCATGCACATGCACTGCACATGTGTATCCGCCGCGCCGGGGAGGGGACAACGGCCTCTGGGGCGGTCGGGACACGCCCACGACACGCCCACGACACGTCCACGCCACGCCCCCCCCAGGCTTCGGCGGGCGAGGTCGTCCTCTCCGCTGCTGCCGCCACCGCGCTCGGCCGCGACCGGCTCGCCGCACTGCCTCTGCAGCAGCCTCTGCAGCGGCCTCTGCAGCAAGGGTGTGGCGCTGCGGCGGGGGGAGGGGACGAGGCGGGAGGCAGCGTCACCTTCCGTGCGCCCCCCCCCGGGGAGGAGGCGGCTAGGCAGCAGGCTCTCGCTCTCCTTCTTGCGATGCCCGACCGCGCGCAGAGAGCGGAGCTGCTGCCCGACGAGGCGGAGATAGCCGAGATGCGGCCGAGATGCAGCCGAGATGCAGCCGAGATGCGGCCGAGATGCGGCCGAGATGCGGCCGAGGTGAGCTCCGACGCGTTGCCGCCGAGAGGGAGGGCACTGCTCTCCCCCGGGGCACTGCTCTCCCCCGGGGCACTGCTCTCCCCCGGGGCTATATACATATATATCATTCACGCAGCAGCGGATGAGCGTCAGGCTCCGCCCGAGGGGGGGCTGCCCGCCTACTGCTCCCGCCTCGCCGAGTACGTGCCTGCAGTCATGCGGCGCGCACTCCAGACCTGCGAGGCGCAGCAAACCTCCTCGCCAAAGCGGACGGACCCGCCGCCGCCGCCAGCGCCGCCGCCGCCGCCGCCGCCGCCGCCGCCGCCCGACGAGTTGGCGCAAGTGCAGTCGCTGTCTCCCCGCGGGATGGGCTGGCCGGGCATACGCGCCTCGCTCGCTGCGGGCGGCGGCGCGGGTGGCAAGGAGGCGGGTGGCGAGGAGGCGGAGGCTGTGGAGGCGGGGGGCAAGGCTGGCGCGGAGTTTGTCTTGAGGCTGCCCGGCGCCGTCCCCGCGGCCGCCCCGGCGGCGGCGAGGCTCGATGCGGCGGCGAGGGGCGAGGCTGGGGCCGGAGGGAGGTGCGGAGAGCCGGGCGGCGTCTCGGCAGCTTGCGCGCCGCTCGGGGAGGAGACGCTGCTTGGCGGGGGGGCGGGGCTAGGCGGGGGGGCGGGGCTTGGCGGGGCGGGGCTTGGCGGGGGGGCGGGGCCGCTGCACCCCTCCCTTCAGCCCCCCCCCTCCTCGGCCTGTGCGGACACCACGCTGCTCGGCGCGACGTGCGGCGGCGGCGCGACTCAGCTGCTGCGGCTCAAGTCCTCCCTGCTCACCGCGGAGCACCGCGTCGTCTCGTGCGCCTTCCTGCAGCTGGGAGGGCTCGGCGCAGGCCTGTGCGACATCGGCTCGGCGGAGGCGGCGCAAGAGGCGCTCCTCACCGTGCAGCGCGCCGCCGCCGCCTTCAAGGTCGCGCTGCTGCGCACGATCGTCGACGACAAGGGCGTGCGCTGCCTCCTTGCCGGCGGCGTCCCTGGCTTCGCTGCCGAGGACGACGCGTGGCGCGCCGTGTCCTTGTGCGCCGCCTGTGCCGAGGAGCTGCACGCGTCCGGGCTGCGGGTGCGCCGCCACGACGGGGCCTTGGTAAGACACACCTCACTAACCCTAACCCTAACCCTAACCCTAACCCTAACCCTTGGTAAGACACACCTCACCACCACCAGTCCGCCCGAGGAGCCGCGACAGGTGAGCCGCAGCCTCACGACAGGTTAGGGTTAGGGTTAGGGTTAGGGTTAGGGTTAGGGTTAGGGTTAGCGACAGGTGAGCAGCGGCCTCACGACGGGGCGCATGTACCTAACCCTAACCCTAACCCTAACCCTAACCCTAACCCAGGTGAGCAGCGGCCTCACGACGGGGCGCATGTTCTGCGCGTACGCCGGCTCGGAGTTGCGCGCCGAGTACACCCTGCACGGCAAGGTGGTCAACGCGGCCGCCCGCATGATGTCGCACGCCGCGAGCAAGGGAAGCGCGCCTCCCCTCGCCGACGCCCCTCGCTCGGGCATGGCCATGACGTGCCGCGGACACGCCCCGCAGGCTCGCCCCTCCTGATCGACGCGGCGACGCGCGACGCGGCGCTGCTCGCCCGGCCGGACGCTCGCTTCGAGTCGGCAGGCCCTTTCGATGCAAAGGGCTTCGCGGAGCCGCTCGAGACGTTTGCCCCCGTGGCGGGCGGGCTCGCTCCCTGCCCGCAGCTGCTGCGCCAGTCGACGGCCGAGATGAGGGCTGAGCAGTTCGCCCTCGGCTCGTCCGGCGAGCGCCGCAGCGTGCTCGGATCCGGCCGCAGCGCCGCAGACCTCTGAGACCTCTGAGGCCCGTGCGCAGGCGTGTACCGCATCATGCTCGGCTCTGGCGAGGAGCCCGCGCGGTCGAGCGGCGGCCCGCCGCTGCAGCTGAGGACGAACTCGCGCTTCTCCTCCCTGGTCGGCGGGCAGTCCTCGCAGTCGGCCCCCCCGACGGCTCGAGGGGAGGCGTCGCCTCGGGAGGGGGGCAGAGCCGTGCTCCGGCCCGTGCTGAGCAAGGCCCCCGTCGGGCACCCCGCGCGCGGTCAGCAGGGACGCGTCCCTCACGCGTCCACGACGCGCCCCCCAGGCGACGTCGGACCCGCACGCCGTCGGCAGGGCCTCTCCCAGGGCCTCTCCCAGGGCCACCCCGAGCGCCACTCCAAAGGGGACGCACGACGCGACGCACTACGGGCTGTGCGAGCCCGGCGCGGCGAGGGGGAGGCGCGCTCTGACGATGCCACAGGCTGCGTTGTCGCTCGCCGCGGCGGCGGCGAGGGCCGCGGAGGCCATCGGCGGAGGCAGGAAAGAGAGGGAGGCTCGGGCGCCCCAGAGGGAGAGTGGAGGCTCGGGCGCCGCGCTCCGCCGCACGCCGAGCGATGGCACGCCGGGCGAGGGCGGCGGCGATGGTCGCGGGTTTGTCGACTTGTCTCATGACCCGGTCTCTTCTTGCGTTGCCGCGTCGGGGGCGGCGTCGGAGGGCGGGGCCGGGGCCGGGGCGGATGAGGAGGGCAGCTGCGGCGCGCCTGTGGAGGCGGGGGAGGCGCGCCAGGGGGAGGTGCGCCAAGGGGTGCCGGAGCTGCTTGTCGGGCGAGAGGAGGAGCAGGCGCTGCTCTCGCACGCCATCGACCGGCTCGCCGACATGCGGCTGAGCCGAAGAGAGGCGAGGACAGCTCTCCCTCACGGCCGCAGCTGTGAGCAGGCTCGCCGACGGGGGGCCAGGCGGGCTCGTCCTCATCGAGGGAGACGCGGGCGTTGGCAAGACGGCGCTGCTGCAGCACGCCGCTGCGGTTGCACGCGCCGCGGGCGCCATGCTCATCGTCGAGACGGCTCGCGGGCCTGCGCTCGGAGGAGGGGCGGGGGCGGGCGGGGCGGGCGGCGGGGCGGCGGGCGGCGCCGACGGCGGAGAGGGCGGCCCCAGTTCCGCCCCCCCGCCCTTCTCCGGCCCGTTCGACGTGTGGGTGGCTCTGCTGCCGCAGCTCTTGCCGCGGCCGTACCTCGAGGCACCCGAGATTATAGCCAGAGATGCCCAGAGATGACCAGAGATTGCCGCGGCCGTCGAGGGCTCGTCGGCCAGCCCCCCCTCCCCTCTTTCTTCTTCAACGGACCCATCTCAGCGCCTCCTCGTCCCTCCTCCAGGCGCTCATCGACCAGTACCTCGCCTTCGCCTTCGTCCCGCACCCGCAGCCGCCCGCCGACGGCCGGCGTGCTTCCGAGGCCGAGGCGTGCGAGGAGGCAGTGATCGCGCGGCTGCAGCTGCAGCGCGGCCTCTCCTCCTCCTCGTGCGTCTCTGCCGCCGCGGCGACCACGTCCTCCTCCGCAGGGCTCGCGTCGGGTGGGGTGGGCAGGGAGAGCGCCGCTTCCGCCCGGGGCAGCGGCTTGGGCAGTGGCCGAGGAAGCTTCGAGGATGGCGGCGGCGCGGCCGGGGATGCGTCGGGTTGCATGCATGTCCTCGAGGCGCCTGACTTTGGCCCTGACCCTGTCCCTCACCCACCCCCGCTCCCTCGCCCTCCCCCACCCCCGCTCCCTCGCCCTCACCCTCGCCCGCTCCCTCGCCCTCCCCCACCCCCGCTCCCTGCCCTCCCCCACCCCCGCTCCCTCGCCCTCACCCTCACTCGAGCCACGTGGCACTCCTCACAGGCGCGCGAGTCGCTCCGCCGCTCGGTTGGCGGGCGCGAGAGCCCTGCGTGCGCCTCCGAGGCCGCGCCGCCGCGCCGCGCGTCGGTGTTTGACTCGATGGGCTCTGCCCCCAAACTCGACGAGCGGAGGTCCTCCTCCGTCGAGCTACCCCTACCCCTACCCCTACCCCTACCCCTCACCGTACCCCTACCCCTCACCCTGACCCTCACCCTCACCCCAACCCCAACCCCAACCCTAGGTCCTCCTCCGTGGAGCTGCCGCGCCGCGAGATCTCGACGCCGAAGCTCAAGCGCGCATCGCAGGTCGACGGACCGGGTCCGGGCGCCGCGCCGCCGCCGCCGCTCTGCATCGTCACTCCGTCGGAGGTGGCGCACGAGCGGCGCACGTCCGAGGCGCGCACGCCTCCGCCAGCGGCATCGCTGGCTGCCGCCGAGCCTCGCATGAGCGCTCTCGGAGCTTTCCTGCAGGCGCGCGCCTCTGCCCGCTGCTCGCTTCGTTTCGGCGGCGACAGCGAGCGGAACGATTCGGCGCGCGGCTCGGCGCCGCCCTCGGCGCGAGACGGCTCTGCGACGCCTTCGGCGCACCCGTCCGGGCGCCACTCCCTCGCCGGGGAGGCTGCCAGCCCGGAGCAGATCCCGAGCGGGGCGGGCGGCGCAGGCGGGGCGGGCGGCGCAGGAGGGGGGAGGAGGACCCTCACGTGCGCAGAGCTGCAGCCCGCCGCCTCCTTCGCGCGAGGCGGCGGGCGGCGCCACCGCGGCCTCCGCGCCCTCGGCGCGGCCGGCCTCCGCTCAGCCTCCCCTTCACCCTTCTCCACGCCCTCCGTAGGCTTCCGCTTCCTCGGCTCGGCGGAGATCGCGCTGCTCGCCGACGAGGCCGCACGCTCGCGCCTGCCGCTCCTCGGCTCGATGCTGCCGCACCAGCTGCCCGAGTATTGCTCACGGGGCAGTACTGGTACGGATGTGAGTCAGGTTCGATGCTGCCGCTCGAGCTGCCCGAGTCGGCCGCGACGCGCGAGCTCTCGCAGGAGGAGCGCGCCGCCGCCACGCAGGAGCCGCTCGTCCGGCCGCTCGTCGTGTCCGGAGACACGTCCGTGACCCGTCCACGGTAAGCCGCGCAGGAGCTGCTCGTCCGGCTGCTCGGCGAGCGGCTGCAGGTGCAGCGGCCGTGCGTGCTGCTGATCGACGACGCGCACCGGATGCACCCCTCCTCGTGGTCCCTCCTACGCGCACTCCTCGCCACCAGCTCGCACTCGCTGCTCGTCGCCATCGCGCACAACCCGGCGGCAGCGCACCCAGACGTCGCCGACGCCGCCGCCGCCTTGCTCGGCTCGCCGCCGCCGCGAGCCGAGGCCGCCGGTGCCGCGTACGCAGCGGCGGCGGCGGGCGGCGGCTTGGCCCCGGAGTCGGCGGTGTGGAGGTCTGTGCCGATCGCCGAGCTGAGCGAAGCGCAGGAGGGGGAGCTGCTGCGCCGCTGGCTCTGCGTCGACGACTTGCCGCCGCCGCTGCTGCCGGCGGTGCACGCGCGCTCGGGCGGCAACCCGTACTTGGCCCAGGAGCTGCTCTTCGCGCTGCTGCACTCGGGGCAGCTGCTCGTGGAGCTCGATCCGGCCCACGCCGAGCCGGGCCCCGCCGTAGCAGCGGGCGGCGCGGCTGTCGCGGGGGAAGAGCGCGTGCCGCTCGACGCTCGCCTCGCCCCCTCGCCGGGGGAGGAGGAGGAGGAGGAGGAGGAGGAGGAGGAGCCGGGAGGAGGGGAGCGGCGCGCCGCGAGAGGGCTCGCGCACGCCGCCTCCCCCGCCACGCACGCCGCCTCCCCGCTTCGCCGCGCCGTGCTCCGGCCCCGCGAGCGGCCTCCGTCCCTGCGGGACAAGGAGTCCCTGCGGGACGGGGGCGGCCCGGGCGGGGGCGGGTTGGGCGCGGGGCCGGTGCTCGTCGTGGACCTGTCCTGGACATGTCCACGACACTTCTCTGACATGTCCCATAGGCGCGGGGCCGGTGCTCGTCCTGGACTTGCCCGACTCGGTGCACGCGATGGTGATGGCGCGGGTCGACACGCTCCGCCCCGACGAGCTGCTCGCCCTCAAAGTCGCGTCCGTCATCGGCCACTCCTTCGCCCTCTCGACCCTCGCCGCCATCCACCCCGCCCTCCCGCCCGCCGGGGCCGCCGCAGCAGCCTCGACCATCACCACCCGCCGCCGCTCGACCCGCGCCGGCTCGGGAGAGAGCGGCCGCCGCTCAGCGACGCCGCCGCTGGTGGCGCAGCTGCGCGCCATCTGCGAGCGCCTCGTCTCGCACCACCTGCTCCGACCCTGCGGCTTGCTCGCGAGGCCGGAGGCGGAGGCGGCCGCCGCTCGCGCCGCCGCTCGCCCGCCTCGGAGACCGGCGAGATGACGCGAGGCTGCCCGAGGGGATAGGCGCGCGGCCGACGCTCCTCCGCCTCCTCCTCGGCGAGCTCTTCGGTGGCCGCGGCGGAGGAGCGACGCGCCAGCGGCTCGCGCCGCCCGCGGCGCCGCCCCCGCCCCCCCCGACTTGCCGCGCCGTGCCCCGCAGGAGGTGCCAGACTGCGACTACGTGTTCGTCTCTCAGCTCGTGCGCGAGGGAGTGCACGGCATGCTCCCCTTCAGCCAGCGCGCCCGCCTCCACACCGCCGTCGCCTCGCACCTCGAGCGCCAGGCCGAGCGCGCGCGCCGCTTGGCGCCGCCCGGCGCCGCCGCGCCCGACGGCCGGCGTGGCGGCGCGCCGACGTACGAGGCGACGACGGCGCTGGCGCAGCTGGGAGCGCACTGGCACGCGGCGGGTCAGCTCGGCCGCGCGCTGCGCTGCAGCCACCGCGCGTCGCGCGAGGCAGCCCTGCTCGGCGAGACGGGCTGGGCGAGATGTAGCCGAGATGCCGCCGAGATGCCGCCGAGGTGCCGCCGAGGTGCCGCCGAGGCGCAGCCCTGCTTGGCGAGACGGGCCTGGTGCCTGCGGCGGGGGCTCTCGGCTGGGCGGGGAGGCGTCCACAACACGTCCCTGCGGCGCGTCCCTCAGGCGCGTCAGCTGCTGGAACTCGCGCTCTCCGTCGCCGAGGCGTGCCCGCCCACCCCACAGCCGGCCCGCCCCGGCCCGACCCCATGACCACCCTCCTTCTGGGCACCGCAGGAGCGAGAGGCGTTGAGGGCGGCCGCGGCGAGCGGCGGGGAGGAGGGAGGCGGCGGAAGGGGCGGCCGCGACGAGGGGAGGCTCCCGTCGGCGGCGGACCTCGCGGACGAGGTTGCGACGCTGCGGCGCGTCGAGGAGTGGGAGGCGCGCCGTGCGGCAAGCGAGGCGAGCGCGGAGCCTCCTCCGGCCCGCTCGCACTCCTCCTCGCTGCTCGACGAGCAGGAGGCGGAGGAGGCTATGCCTCCGCGCCTCCTTACCAGCCTGAGCGAGCCGCTGCCACCGCCGCCCGCCCGTGGCTAGAGGGGCGCGCACGGAGAGGGCGCAAAGACGGGAACTATGGAACACATACGCGCCTGTCCGCCCTGTTTATACTTTCGTACTTTGTTGTGGGGTGTCGTCGTTGCTGTAGTGCCTATGGTACAACGTACACAAGGGAACAAGGCGGTTCTCTACAGCGGTTCTCCACACACGACACCACAGCGGTTCTCGAAAAAGCACACAGGTGCGTCACAGCATCAGCTCAGCTCCAGAGTTGGCAGCGAGAGCGGCCGCACGTCCACTCTAACGCCTCACATCCCCACCCACACACCACAGATGTGCTTTGTGTTTTGTGTCACGGTCTTCATCTGCCCTTATGTGTTGCTACCTCTCTTCATTCGGGAAGGTGTACCATCGCTTGGCTTTCTTGTTTTGTCCCGGTTTTGTGCGCTCGGAGTCCGCCTTTTGTTGTGCTTTGTTGTACTTTATACCAGTTACTTGGTGTAATTCACACCTAAGGTACTGAAGGGGTACCTGTCACATTTGACCGTGAACAGATAGCGTCGTTGGTTGCTTTCCCGGACCAGTGGAGTCTGCATAGAGCCCTAGCGTCACAGTCCGCCTCCGCCGAGTAGCCGCGCGGGTAGCGCTGAATAACAAACTACTAACTACTCCTCAGCCCGCCGCCACCCTCAGCCTCACTCATCCAACGGAAACGCCCGGCTGACGCCCGGGCTATTCCTCCCCCCCCCGTCCGCAGAGCGCTCTCAACTCAGTGAGAGCCGTGCTACGCATGATGGACAGGATGGGCTACCAGGTTATCGAGACGCGGACGCTAACTAAAGCATGCAGGACGCTTACGCGGGAATACATGGCCAAGCATCGAAGCATGGTTATAAAAGCCTGCTGCTCAGAAAAGCGCAGCCCGTGCGTCGAGAGGAGATCGAGGCGCAGCTCACGCAAATTCCTGACGACGTGGCGGTGGGCCCGTGGACGTTCAAGACAGGGTCACAGGTGAGCCTCAGCTTGAAGGCGGTGATCGCGTTGCTAGCGGAGACAGGCTTCCGGGGCGCAGAGGTAGCTCTAGTCCCGGGACAGACCTACGCTGGCAGCACGTGCCTGAGTCGAGCGAGCTTCCGGTGGAAATTTGCGGCATCGGACCCGAGGATCGCCGACGGGACGATCACGGTGGCGCAGCTCGAATGGGTAGAGCACCCTACGAAGGAGCAGCTCATGCACATGAAGGAGGGCGACTTGCTACTCGTCATGCCGCCGCCTAGCAAGGCGGACGCATTCGCGGCAGTATGGGGCAATCGGCCGATCTACAAGTACAACTTTTAAATATTATACCGCCTAAAACTGTCCCCTCAAAAAGAACTTTTTCTTTTACGGCCGCGCCAGCGGCCGCGAAAATTAGAATTTTCATATGTGAAATGGCACTTTTACGGCGAAAGGGCGAAACTGGGAGTTGTAGTGATTTCGGAACTTTTACGAGGCGTCAAAAACGTTTCAGCGGTAATATTTATAAAAGTTGTACTTGTACCTGGCCTACCACCCCACCCTTTTGGCATCGACGGGACAAGCTTCGCCGCCGCCGATGCCTCTCTCGAATTTGAAATTGACGATTCATGCGTATGGGGGTTCCATTACGTCGGGAACTGGTTATGTCGAGCAGCTAGCCAAACTGCTCCCGAACGCTTCCGTCCGAAACTTTGGTGTTGGTGGCACGGGTGTCGGCGCGCACCTGTTGTGCGGCCTTACGGCGCCCGCCGACATCATCGTTTCTGAATACCGCATCAACGAAGACAACGTGGATCACTTGCGCCGCTTCTACGACATCGCCCGGAACTTTTCGGGCCACATCGTGATTCTTGACCTCTGGTCGTGGCTAATGCCCTGGACACCAGGAGCGGCACCCTCCTCAACGATCAGGGCAAAACCCGCAAGGGACTCCGCGTTTTCCGTGTTGGACCTGGCAACACTGACCGGCCCGATGTGGCGACTTCAAATCCCGCCGTTTACCGCCGGCAACATGTTTGCCAACGTCCTGCGAGTTCACCCTGACTCGACCACAGAAGCGTGCCTTCGTGGTGCTGCAGAAAGCACCCAGGAAGATAGAAATGCGGTGACGAAATGCCGAGATTCTCCCCGTAGGAATGAAATGCAGCATGGGTCGAGCGAGTACGCCAACTTTGTTGCTGCTGCCCTGGAAAGCCACATCCACGAGATTGTTCGCACTGACAAGATGCTGGGCTCACGATTTCCCACCAGTAAAGTGGGGGGCGGGAAGATGTGCATCGGCCATTGGGGCCAAGCCGCGGAACAGACGTACCAGGCCAACAAAAATGCATGCAAGACGATGAGACAGGCAAACAGCCGCGATGGCCGCGAAAAATACTACCGGCATTGCGCACAGCTAGACGAGCTCATCGTAAACACGTCAGGATTCGAATATGGCAGCGTTTGGGGCCGAAAGGATAAGATGACGGTGCACTCAAACAAGGAATACGCCGCCGTAACCCTCGACTGCCCTTTGCGAGGGCAAAGCTCATACACCCGCGCTCGTATCGGGTTGGTGGTGCATTCGAGCGAGTCCGAATCCGGAACCATTGAAGTCAATGGCATGCCGCTGAGCACCCACCAACCCAGTACCCACGAGGGCCTGAGAACCCAACACTTTGTGCACGACCGCTTCGAGCTGCCGCTGACGATACGAGTTACAAAGCTTCATCCGGGCGCGCATATCGAAATCACCGGCATCGAGTGCGGAGATTCACACGCACGCTAGCACATGGTACTACCTCCGTTGAGTCGAACATTTCAAATAGCTAGGAATGGACCTCCAGCTCCTAACCAACCAGCTTGAGCTGCCGCACGGACGGTGACCTCACGGCAACACGGGGAAGACAGAGCGAGAGCCACCAAATAAATGTCAAACTCAAAGCACAAAGGCGTTCTCAAATGCACAGCCACGGGCACACATGAGCTAAGTGAAAAAGCCGTATGAATTAGAGCACCTCCGCCCACCTTCTTTCGAAAAGGCAGCAGCGGCGCTAAAGTGCTTCGTGCCTGTCCAGACTGTGTGCCGGTCACCGGGCCCCACGTTGTCGTTGCACGGAGTTCTAAGTTCCTGTGTTAGTGCCAGTGCGCGCCAAGTCCCGTGCCCAGTGTCGTGCGAGGGAGTTCGCTTGTAAAATTCTTAAAGTTTGAGGCCCAATCCGACAATCGCATGGACGCCCACCTATGCAGCCATCGCCGACGTCCTTGCTCAGACGCGCCTCTCAGTGTGGGCTGGTCAGACAGGCGAGCATTGCGCCATGCGTGCTCGGGCGCAGCTTCGGATGTGGACCTGGGAGCAACAGCATGTGGGTCGCAAAATGTCGAGGGACGTTTCGCTGCGGTTCCAGCACGGTTCACTGTGCGGGCAGCCCGGATTTAGCACGGGCAACTGCAGTTGTGAAGGGCGCGAGTACACCACCGTGCATACACGGCCGCCGGTGGGCGCGGCGCTTGCGGTCCTCCTCCAGGGCGACATCCGCGGCTCGGAGGCCGATGGCGTGGAGTGCGCCCTCAGCATCGAGCGGCACATCGTGCAGCCGACCAACTCGAGCGTCTTCCTCACTGTGTACGAAGAGCCGTCGGCGAGCGCTTCGCGGCCGTGTGACCGGCCGCATCGTGAGCTTCACTCACTCGAGCCGGCGAACGCAGTTCGACAACATGTTCCTGTTGCTCCGCATTCTCTCCGAGTACGAGGCCGCGCACGCGGTATCCTTCCCAAGCATCCTCATAGTGCGGAAGGACCTGGCCTTCAAGCAGAGCCTGCGACCGTTTTTGCTCGACACACGGCTCTACAGCGACGACGGCGAGGTGGAGCACGGCGTGGCCTTTGCGTGGCGCGAGATCAACGGCGAGTGGCGGCTGTTTTCCACCCAACGGGTCTCGAAGGAGACGCTTGCGAGGAACAAGCGCACGCCCGACACGCTCCACCTCGTGAGCCGCTCGTTCCTTCCAATGTGGCGAATGGTCGTGGCAAACCGCAGTAAATGCGCTCCACGAGGTACTCACGAGCCGTGCGAGGTCGCTCTTGGAGCCGCGAGAGTCTATCGTGCGATACCTCGTGCGCGGTGCGTTCGACTCCAACCCGGACCGCATCCTCGCCAGTCCCAACCCGCTCTACAACTTTCTGCCGCAAAAAGGCGACGAGTTTCTTCGAACCCAACAGACGGCGGCTCGCCTTAACCCCTCCAACCGGTGGCAAACGGAGGCGGGCCTCTGCCAGACGAGGGCCGACTTTGCCGAGGACCCGTCGTCTGGCTGGGCGTGCTGCCCGTCCCCCGAGAATTTGCTGCCCGGCTGCGCTGGGCGACTGCACGAGCCCGGAGGCGCAGCTCTATGACAATCCAAGCCCACACCCCGCGATGCTGGCCCACTACAGAAGAAGGAACCCCGTCGTGCGTCGCGGCAAACGGCGGGAAACCTCGCTGCGCGATGAACGACGCCGGATGCTTCGCGAGGCAGTGCAAGTACGCGGTGACCAATCGGACGCTGGAGGCGATGCTGGCGGCGCCGGGCTTTCGAGCAAGCGCGATTGCGCCCAGGCCTCAGGGCAAGGCGTGAGGCATGGGCGGGGCGTTGGTATTTACTTCCTCCCCTTAAGTTTCTGCCGTTGACGTCTTGGCACTACACACAATCATACGCGCGTGCCCAGACCCCAGACCACCCCTGTGTGTCGGTGAGACTACCCCGACCCTCAATTCGTCTTCATGCTTCGTGTGGTGA
The DNA here is from genome assembly GCF_000372725.1 of Emiliania huxleyi CCMP1516. Classification (NCBI taxonomy): domain Eukaryota; phylum Haptophyta; order Isochrysidales; family Noelaerhabdaceae; genus Emiliania; species Emiliania huxleyi. The sequence goes on from NW_005199983.1 coordinate 122,937, forward strand.
GGACGCGGACGGCTTCTCTCACCTCTCTCAGCTGGAGAGAAGACGTTATGTCTTCGATCTCATATGCTTCATGGACTCTGGAAGGGCGCCTCCGCGTTCCGGTCGTTGCTCGCCTGACAACTCCGGACCCCTGGCGCTACGTAGCCAGTTTATGTACCTTGGGCGTTGGGGAGAGTGCGCACACACCGCACGCGGGTGGCGGGACGAAAGACACAGCCCGTGTGCAAACATCCAAGAGACGGCTTTTTCGTTTATTGGTTCCCTTTTACTGGACACGTTCGCGTTTTCACAATTCATGTCACAAAAGACCGTGCCAGCATTACCTACAGCCACTAACTATGTTTTGAGCGAGGACCGCTCGGGCTCGCAGCCTCGCACACACACTCGTCCTGGCCGCCACACGGTCCTGGCTGGGCGCGCCGCCTCGCAGCTCGTGAGAACCCCCTAGCGGCGCCCTGTTCACGCGCGCGCGACGTGAAGAGAGGGAGGGTTCGACGTGTGAGTGAGTGAGTATTCTTGATACGAAAAACCACGACGACTCGACGACACACACACACCAGTCGACTCGCATCGGTTGCCTCCATGAATGGCGGAGCTATTCTCGCGTCCACACTACACCTGGCTCCAACGTGTGGACACGCCCATAGCTCGGGACACTACTAGGTCACGCATGCATGGCATCAGAAGTTTTTATCTCTGGGCCCCGAAAGGCATCTCCAGCAGCTTTACTCTTCCGCCCTCCCCTTCCCATCTCGATTTCTTGTGCGAGGGACGTTGTAAAATCCCCGCGGCAAATTCTTTTGCGCGGCAGGGCGGCCATTTGAGTGATCGGCGGTCCCAATGTCATTCGCAGTGAACAACACCTACCGTCAGGCCAAGGCCCCTGCCAGGGACAAGCTCCGTCCGTCGGCCAGGCGCAGCCGCCCTCAGGACTCCTTCGACCCGAACGGAACGCTCGGCTCCTTGTGGTGCGAGCCGGATCCTGGCGCCGTGGCGGCCGCCCGGCTGCCGTCGCCGGCAGTGGATGAGCTGGCCGCGCATCCTGCTCCTGAGGCGGAGGCGCTCGACGCGAGCGCACCGCCGCCGGCCGAGGCTGAGGCAGAGGCGCCAAAGGCGGTGGCGGCGGAGCCGGCGCAGGAGGCGCAGGAGGGCGATCTGGGAGGAGGCAGAGAGGAAGAGGCGGAGGCGGAGCGCGCATTGGAAGACGTGCCGGAGCCGGGCGAGGCGAGCTGCGAGTGTGGTCTGGAGAGCGAGTGCCTCCCGACGGCGGCCGAGGCGCAAGAGGCGCCGGCCGAGCTGGTGGCGGCGGGCGCTCCTGCCGGCTCGTCTCAGCCCGCCAACCTCTTCTCTTGGGAGGGGGCGGCGGCGGCGAGCGGCACCCCTCCGCCCCGGGAGGGTCTTCCGGCGCGCGTGGCCCCGCCCGCGGTGGCGGCGGGGGCGACCCTCCCTTCCTCGCAGCCGGCCAACCTCTTCTCTTGGGAGGGGGCGGCGCCAGGCGAGGCCGCCGGCAAGCCGCCCGCCGCTGGGCGCCGCTCGCTGCCGAGTGTGGCCAAGGTGGCGTCGGTGGCGTCGGTGGCGCGCGCGTACCAAAAGGCGGCGCTGGCGAACGGGACGCGCTCCTCGACCCCGTCCAAGTCCCCCCTCACCGCCGCGTACGAGCGGGCGGTCCAGCAGTCCTCCGCCCCCTCCCCGAGCGGAGGGAGGACGCCGCAGCTGGCGCGCGCGTACGAGAGGGCGGTCGAGCGCGCCGCCAAGCCCGCCGGGGCGACGGCGGTGGCGACGGCCAAGGCCGCCTACGAGCAGGCGGTGCGCGCCGCCGGCGTACCAAAGGCGGCACCGGTGGCCACCACGGCGGAGCTCTTTAGCTGGGCGTCTCCGCCGCAGCCAGACGAGCGGCGGCGCGGCTCTGGCGCGGCGGCGGGCGAGCGCCGAGAGACAGGCGCGGGAGCACCACGCAAAACGCCCGGCCCCGGGCAGAGCAAGCCGCACGGCAGCGAGCCCTCGCAGCCGCCCGCACCGGCCGACAGGGCGCCGCCGCAAGCCGCCCTCTCGGCGGCAGCAGCTGCTCCGCCTCCGGTCACAGTCCCGCCGGCCGACGGAGACGCGCTGTCGGAGGCCGCCCGCTCGCTCCTCTCCCTCTTCCTCGCACCGCTCCACCGCGCACTCGCTCCGCGCGGCGCACCCGTCTCCGCCGCCTCGGCCGCCGCCTCGCTCCGCGGCTTCGGCGCCTCGGCCGGCTCGGTCGAGCTGCTGCTGCCGTGGCTCCTCGCGGCGGCGCACCGGAACGCGCCGCTCGACGAGGAGCTGATCCGGATCATCCGCGCCGGCAGCTCCCTCCCGCCGCCGACCCCGGTGCCGCCGCCCCCGGCTGCCGCGCCTCCGCCGCCAGCTCCGCCCGCCAACGCACCGCGCCCGGCCGAGCTGGCGGCGGCAGCCTTGGCGGCGGCGGCAGCGGCGCTAGCCGCGACCACCTCCCCCCCCCCCCGGGGGTCCGCCGAAATGACGAAACCGCCGGACTCCGCGGCGGCGGCCCCCTCGTCCGCGCCCGCGCCATGCGCTCCGCCGCAGCCGCCGCCGAGCAGCAGCCTGTCGCAGGCGGCGGAGCACGGTGGCGGCGGCGGCGGCGCGGGGCGCGAGGAGGAGTCCCGCGAGGAGGCGGAGGAGGAGTGGTCGAGGCCAGCGGTGGGGTCGGTGGAGGACGAGGCGGAGGGAGGCGGCAGCCTCGTCGCGGGCGGCACGGCGAGCGGTCGGCGGGAAGCCCCGCCCTTGCTGCCGCCGCCAGGGCACGAGGCCTCTCCGGCCGAGCGTCCGGCGGTCGACGTCCTGCCGCGGAGGGCTCCAGTTCGCAAGTCGGTGATGTGGGTGGTGGGCGAGGAGCTGCCGGAGGAGGAGGAGGAAGAGGACGCTCGCGCCCCCGCTGCCGAGCCGCCGGCGAGCAAGTCGCCAGCCGCAGCTCCGCGACGCAAGGGCGTGGCGTGGATCGCGGGCGAGGATCCGCCTGAGGGGGCGGCTGGCGAGGAGGAGAACAGCATGTGCCTTCGAAACTCCTGCGGCAAGGACGGGGCGCCGCCCGTCTCCACTCGCCCCACGAGTGCCATGTGGGTCATCTGAGCGGCCGAGAGATCGCAGCTGCAGGCCCCTGCGGAGGGAACCCGCCAACGCACCGCGCCGCCGCGCACTGCGCAGTGCGTTGGGAACTAGTCAAGTAGTGTATCCATGCGCAGGCTGGGGGCACGCAGGCCGAGTATAGGGCACGTGTTTGGGACTCCGGGGTCGGGTGTGATCGTCGCGCCACGCGTCGTGAGAGCGAGACATTACACATGTGTGTGTGGCTCTCGATATGTGCAGACTC
>NW_005199983.1:126925-132753 GCF_000372725.1 Emiliania huxleyi CCMP1516
CACGGCACAGGCCACAACTACACACGTTAAGACCTGATAGGGGACTTTGGTTCTCGCGGGTCGGGCCCACGCACGGCTTCTGCGGACTGCCCTGGCTCCGCTCGCGAAAGTAACCGAAAGCTGGGGAGCGGCCGCACACTGCTCGGTACCCCCCCTGCACATCTAAAGCCATGGCCGACCCCCCCCCCCCCCAGCAGCAGCGCTCTGCCTGTGGGGGGTGCTGGCATCTCTGTACAGACAGCAGTTGTAAGTAGCATGTGTTCCAGTGGCGAGAATTTATGGTCGACACCAAAATCAGTGGTCTCACCGGCGCGGGCCCTCCTACTGCCAACCGGGCTCGAAGGCGCGGTGAACACAACCGCCTCGAGCGTACGCTCAAACACGAGCCGAGGGTGGAGGGGGGGCGGCGGCGAAGAGGCGGGAGAACTGGGTCCGTGCGCTCTGCTGCTGGGGGGGTCGGGACCCCCCCCCCCCCAGCAGCAGCGCTCTGCTGCCTCTCTTTTGCGCCGTCGGCCTGGGTCGGCGCGGATCCACAGACTGGACACTGGACTGTATTGGAGTCTCATTACTTATGGCTCACCGCATGCTCATGCAATACGCGAAGCACACACCCGTCGGCTGCCGTTCCCGTTGCGGTAGATGGCGACTGAGAACACGCGCACCTCGCCGTTGGCGCACTCGGAGGCATCGGGCCTGCCCAACGGCCCACGCTCGAGCTCGGCCAGGAATGCCTTGTGTGACACCAGCGCAACCGCGTGGTGGTTCAGGCCGTGCTCCTCAAGCAGGTCCAGCACCTGTGCAGCCCGCCCCCTGAGCATGACGCGGTTCTCGAGCGCTCGGCTTGGTGGGGCGGAGCTGCTGTTGCCCTGGCTCTCTTCGTCACAGACCCCGAAGCTGTCTACGCCATGTAGGGCCATTAGCCCCAGAGTGGAAGCTGCCTGGGGCAGCGGGCGGCGCCCGCCACCCTGCTTTCTGCCTATGCGAGTGTCGAGTTCGCTCGCTGCTGCCTCCGCATCGCTAGCCATCCCAATGAGCCGTGGCCAGGTCGAGTTGCGCCTCATCGGCCCGACACTCTTGCTCGTCGCCGCGCTGCCGTCATGCTCCACAATCTCAGACATATCGAACATGGAGAAGGTGTCTCGAATCACGAGGGTCGAGGCGCGCGAGCGACTGTCGCAGGCCAGCCCCGTTCGGCGTTCGGCCAGCACCTCGCGCACGGTGACATTCTCGTGCGCAGGGAACACGAGCGCGGCAGTCTGCATCGCGCGCTGGAGTGGCGAGACCAGGACGCAGCTCGGTGGGAGGAAACCGGCGTGAACCAGGTCCGCAATCCGCTCCCTGGACACAGCCAAACTCTCCCTCCCGGCTACGGAGAGCGGCGGGTCCGCCTCCTGCGCATACAGAACAGCCTCTCGAGCCGCCTTTTGCGCCAATACCACCTCGTGGCTGTTGGGGTGGTGCCCAGCTTCGAGAAGCGTCTTTCGGGCAGTCTCTTTGGCCTGCTTCTCCTTGACATTGTGCTCTGCTTCGCCGTGCCTGATGATGAAAACCGTCAGCTGCGCCTTCAAGCTCCACTGCGCCCGCCCGCCTGCGCTGAGGCGGCTGCTGCCCGCATCGCTCGGTCGGAGAGAGCCGTCGCTGGAGCGCCTCACATCACTGGTGCCTGGCAGGAGGACGCGTCGCAGAGATCCATTGGCTGCCATTGGTCCGGGGGACGGCCGTCATCGGCTATGTTTCACAAGAAGACTCTGTCAAAACGCGGGACTGTCAGCAAGAAAGTCAAGGCATTTCTTCTGTGTTTGACTTCTTACTAGTTAACAAGGTTAAGGATCATGAACGATGAAGGTCTCTGGCGAGGCGTGAATGTAGGTAGGTAGGTAGGTAGGTGGGTGTTACCTCACACACACGGACGGTCTATTGCAGAGACAAGGAGGGCCCACAGCACACACACCAAGAGTACATGCGCTGCACTGGACATCAGAGGGCCAAGGATTGGATCAAGCAGTGGGAAGGGACTCGAGGTGACGCGCGAGCAGAGACCTACACCTCCACGCGCTCCGCACCGCCGCGCCGATCTTCGCGCGGGCGGCGCGCATGCGCACCCAGGCCGCTCGCGCGCCGTCGCGCAGAGTCGCGCGTTGCTGACGCAAGAGGCCGTGGGCGAGCTGCTCCCACTTGATCGCAGGAGCAGCCGCAGGTGCCGCAGCCTTTCTCGAGCCGGCGCGCGCGGCTGCCGGCCTTGCCGCCGCGCGCACGCCGCTTTGGCGCCGCGGGAGCGATCTTGTTGCTCACCGTCAGCACGCCGCACGCCTCCTCAGAGGCCTTGCCCACCTCTCCGGATGTTGCGAGGACGCCACCCGGCATGGCCGGTCCTGTCGTGGCGTGGAGCCTTGATGACGCTGCGACCGCGTGCAAGCACACGAGCCCCCAGGGATCGTGCGGGTGAGCACGCTCGCAAAGGCGGACGGTATGGCAAGGCCAGCTCCGTGGCCGTGGGCTCAGCGAAGAGTACAGCCACCCATTCAAGCGAGGCGTGAATGTGATGAGCGAGGCCTTTGCTCAAATCCACGCGGACGGCATCACGCCGGAAGGAATGCGCACCACCGTCATATCCTTACTCTATACAAAGAAAAGGGAAGCCGTTTGAGCCTCAAAAACTACCGTGTACCGACCGAACAGATCTCTCTCTCCCCCGACCGATCGCCGTCTCAACGCAATCCTGAGAATTAAAAACAATCTGCACGGCGAACAACATCTGCCGCGGTGTATACACAAAACTCACGACTGGCTGTTTTTGGGTTTGCCTCGGCATGGAACCGCGTGACTAGCGGGCAAGTGCATACCGCCCCCCCGTCTCCCCGCCCCGGCCTCTTATGGCCTTGCATACAGTCTCTGTGCGCCTCCTCCCCTCCCCTTCCCCTTCCCCGCCTCGCCAGCTACGTAGTCGCCGCGCCGGATGTCGCTCGCGTGCTGCCGCCGGCGGGGAAAGTTGGTGCACCGACCATATCGGAGAGCGCAAACGCAGCGTTCACCGATGCGGTCCTGCGAATGTCGACGCCGGCCACGCCGGCGCCGCCGCCCGACCCCTCACCAGCGCCGCCCCCGCTGCCGTCGCCGCCTGCCTCTCCGTGGCCCGCATCCGCGACACCGTTGGAGAAGCCCGAGGTCAGGCCCTCGGACAGAGTCAGCGCCGCCGCCACCGAGACTGTCCTCCGGAAGAGGCCTTCCGTCGGCGGAGCGGGCGAAACTTGCGGCGCGTCGGCGGCGGCGCCATCGGCCGCCTCCTCTCCCTCCCCCTCCAACCCGTCCGCGTCGCTGGACGCTTCCGACTGAGCCGCCGAGTCGGCATCGCTCCCGCTCCTGCTGCCGTTGCAGTTTGCGCGGGCGTGCGAACCGCACGACAGCGCGGTGGCGGCGAGCGCCTCTGTGGCATCGCGCGCGGTGTCCGAGCCCGCGAGCGGCGGTGCCTCGCCGGGCGGGTAGCCCCCGCCAGGGGCCCCGCCTCCTTCGCTCGCCACAGCCCCGCCCGGCAGCGACGCCCCATCGGGCGGCGGGCCCTCCTCGTCTGCCGTCGTGCCGCACGCAGAGAACTGCAAGCTCCAGCTCGACCCTCTGCGGCGCGACTCCTTCTCGTTGGGAAGCAGCACGTTGGCGGCCGAGTCCTGGTTCCCCGACGGGTTGAAGTCGGCGAGCTGCTTGAGCAGCCGCTTGGCAGACGTGTTTGGCATCCGCGCGGCCAGCTGCAGGTGCGCTCCGTCCGCCTCCTCCGCCGACCGCTTCTGCCGCTCGCGCCGCGCCAGCCGCGCCGCCTTGCTCTCCGCCGCCGCAGCCTTGCTCGCCGCCTCGCTGCCCGCGGCGTCGGCCGCAGGATCGCTTCCCCCGCCGCCCGCCGCCTCGGAAGCCTTGCTGCTGCCGCCCTTGCTGCTACCGCCCTTGCTGCTGCCGCCGCCCTGCTTGGGCCGCTTGTCCCGCGACGGCGCGCTGGCCGGCGCGGAGCGGCGGCGGCGCGAATCCTCCCCGCCGCTCCGCGCGCGCCGCCGCTTCCGGTCCTTGCGCCCGCCCGAGCCGCCCGAGCCACCCGGCGCCCTCGCGCCGCCTTGGCCCCTCCCGCGCGGCAGCGCCGACATCTGGCCGAGCAGCGCCGCCGAGCTGCCGAGGAGGTCGCGCTCCGCCTCCGCTGCGGCGACGGCGGCGAGGCGCAGCCCCTCCGCCGACCTGCCCGGCGCGCCGAGCCCGTCGCCGCCGCGCACGCCCGAGGAGAGACCGAACGGCTCCGATGGCGTCCCTGCGCCGCCCGCCGCCGGCAAGGACCGCTCGGCGGCGATGTTCGGCGCTGCGGCGTGGCACGCGAGCGCCATCTGGTAGAGGAGCTGCTGCTGCGCGAGCTGCTTGAGCTCGAGCTGCCTGCGCGGGTCCGCCGCCAGCTCCGGGTTGGAGGAAACCTCCTCCGCCATCTGGCGCGCGAGGGTCTGCGCGAGCAGCCGCTGCGCAGCCTTCTCCTGCATCACGAGGATCTGCGACTCGAGGGGCAGCTGCCCAAAAGCGCGCGTCGAGATGTCGCCGTTGGGACCCGCAACCTCGCTGTCGGCGTCCACCTGCGGCTCCAGCTCGGCGTACACCTCGCCGCCGCTCCCGCCTCCGCCGCCGTGCGTCCGCAGCTGCGCCGTCTGCTTGACGCAAAACTTTGCCGAGCAGAAGGAGCAAGCGAGGGCGAGCATGTCGTTGCTGGTCGTGCAAGAGGGACACACCTGCGGATAGGGCGGCACGGCGACGGGGTCGGCCGTTGTGGGGAGGGGCGGGGAGGGGCGGGTCGCGGCGGGTCGGGGCGCGGCGGGGCGGGGCGGGGAGGCGCGGGCGGGGAGGGGCGGGGAGGGGCGGGGAGGGGCGGGGAGGGGCGGGGAGGGGCGGGGAGGGGCGGGCGGCACCTTCTTGCCTCGCGGCCGGGGTGGGGCCCACGACGACACACGCGCGACTCCCTTGCGGGCCGTCGGCGGGCGGCCCTCCGCCGCCTCTCCCTCGTCCTCCTTGTCCGACCCGACGCTCGAGCCGGGCCGGGGCACCGGACCCGCGAGCGAGACGGACGCCGCGTCGCCCAGGAAGTCGCCGGTGATTCCGTCGCCGCCGACGATGTCGAGGTCCTCGTCGCGCATGCCGTCGCGGACCGCCCGCAACGGCGGCAGATCGAGGGAGCCTACAGCGAGAGGGTCTCCGCGGCTCGGGGAGGCGAGCCGCACCGCCCGAGCCGCGAGAGAGCGGCGCTCGCCCGACGAGAGCGCGGCGCGGCGGGAGCCACCCTTCTTCTGCTTGAGAACGAACCGCGTCCCGCACGCGCAGCAGTGCTGTCGCGCCGTAGGGTTGAGGGCGCCGCACGCCTCGCACTTCTTGCGCGGCGGCACCTTCGGCGCTGCGCGGTGCACCCGCTCCTTGTTCGTCGCGGAGAGGGCGCCGCACAGCAGAAGCCGCTCTGCCACTGACAGAGTGCCGTTGCCAGACCCGGCGGCGCTCAGCGCGGCGAGGGCGGTGGCGGACGGGCCTGAGACGCGGGGCGGGCCTCGGGTCAAGAGGGGGGGGGGGGGTGTCCCTATCCCATTTTTCCTCCTCTGCTATACACCCTGAGCCCTGTGAAGCACGCGAATTTCCCAGTCCGTCGTGCACACGTCTTCGGCCTCCTTGCTATCCTACGTGGCTTGCTTCCAACTTTGTCTCCTGCGGCTTCTTGACATCTTAACTGTGGTAAGGCCGTCCTATTACCTTTTACTCGTCTCATCGCCTGCTTTTTGTATCTTATTTTCTCTAGCTCTTGCTGCTTGCTATTTTCTCCCTCTGTA
>NW_005199983.1:132853-145616 GCF_000372725.1 Emiliania huxleyi CCMP1516
ACGGTGTGTCGCGTGCAGACGCGCCTCCGGTGCCGAGCAGCCGCGCCGCAGCCGCCGTCCGCTCAGCGACTGCCTGCTGCGCGCTGCTCGGGCCGGCCGGCCGGCCGGCGCTGCTGCTGCTCGCGGCAGCGGCCGGCGCGGCGGTCGGCGCGCACGAGGCGGCAGCGCACGTGGCGGACGCCGGGGCGTCCGCCACCGCAGCAGCGATCGCCTTGGCGGCGGCCGCGGGGGACGCGGCGGCCAAAGCGCTGCAGCCGCAGCCGCTGGGCGCTGCGCAGGCCATCGCAGAGCTCCTCGCCATGGCCGCGGCTGCGGCGGCGTGCAGCGGCTCCGCGGGCATCACGGGCATCGCGGGCATCGAGGGCATCGCGGGCGCCGCCGCCGCCGCCTTGGACGATGACGCCCCGCCGGCCGAGCTCGACTGCTGCGGAGCGAGAGCCGCCTTTGAGGCCCCGGCCGTGGCAGCAACCGGCGGGGCGGCGGCTGCCTGGTGCTGGCCTGCCTGGTGCTGGCCTGCCTGTTGCTCGATGGACTGGCGGATGCGATCCAGCTCCGTCAGCGCATCGCGCACGCCCGTCCCCGCCGGCGCGCCCCGCTCCTTGGCGCTGTCGCCCAGGAAGGGAGGAGGGAGCGGCGGCAGCGGTGCCCACTCCTCGGCTGCCGCCGGAACGCCAGCCTCGTGCTCCTGCGGGGCGCGGGGCTCACAGCTCAGAGACGGGAGGGGAGGGGAGGGCGCCGTGTTGCGAGTGGCACGAGCGGCGCGAGAGGGCCGCTTCCGCCCCGCCCCTTTCCGGGCCCTCCTCCTCTGTCTCCTCTGTCTCCTCCTCCCCCGGTCCCGGTGCGCGGTGCCCTCTCCCCTCCCCTCCTCCCGGCGCCGGCCGCCTGCGCGAGCAGCTCCAGCGCGGCGTTGCTCAGCTCCGAAAGGACGGCCTGCGCGAGACGGGACGGAGGTCGGAGGCGGTCGGAGGAGCGGCTCGGGGGGCGGGCGTGGGCGGGCGGGTGTGTCCGGCAAGGCAGGCGGCCTGCTGCATCTCTCCGCGCGAAGAGTCGATCGAGTCGCAGCCGGACACGGCCTGCGGAGGGCAGGGGAGGGTGGGCGTCGGGTGGGGGAGAGGCACCGGGGCGCGCGCCGGCGCGGGCGGCGCCTCTCCGAGCGCCGACCGCATCGGCGGCGAGAGCGGCGCGAGCCCGAGCGACGATGCGGCGGTCATGGCAGTGCCGTCCCAGCCGAGCGCTGCTCCGAGCTGGGAGGAGATCTGGTGCCATTCCGAGGAGGAGGTGCCGGCCCCGGCGGACATGGCGGGCGAGGGTGGCTGCGGCGGCAGCGGCGCCTTGCCTCGTAAGCTCGTCGCGTCCGATGCGGCGCCGCCGCCCGCCGCCGCCGCCGCCGTCGCTGTCGCGGAAGCGGCCGGCGTGGCGGCGGGTGTGGCGGCGGCGGCAGGCGTATCGCCGCCGCCTTGCGCCTGGAGCAGCTGCTCGTGCGCCTCGGCCGCGTCCAAGCGAACACCCATCTCGTCCGCCAGCGCAGCCTCAAAGCTGCATGAGCCCTCGGCTTTCGACGCACCCGCGCCGGTGCCGGCCGGTGCCGGCGGCGGCGGCGGCTCGAGCAATCTGCTCGGCGGCCGCGGCGGCTGCGGCGCGGGCCGCTGGGCAGCAGAGCTCCCACCGAGCATCCGCTCGATGGCGGGCGGCAGAGGGGCCGCCATGGCGGCGCACACTTGTGGAGACCTTCGGCAGGGGAGCTCTCAGGGCGCAGAAAAGACGCGTTACCCTCCTCCACCTTGGTCGACGCCGGCAGGTTGAGCGTGCCCCTCGCCTCTCCCTGCTGCCACGGCAGGTGAGAGCGAATGGCGCGGTTCACGCCTCGCACAACACTGGGCACGGGACTGGCGCGCACTGGCACTAACACAGGTACACCAGAAATTGATTTGCCAACAATATACCTATAACGAAGAAAAGAATTTTCCAACCCCGCCTACACCAGGCACGGGAACGTCCCTTAGGCTCCTCCCCTATCCCTCGCTTGCGTTGTTGTTTCCCTTCTTTTTTTTACTAGGCACGGGAACGTCCCTTTGAACGGCGCTTCATTTCACGTAAACGCAACCCCGGCCCGAAATCGCACAGTGTCAGAGAGAGAGATTTTTAGCAATACCATTATGTGATGTTACAGGTGGGGTAAGAGGGAGATGTGCGCGAGCTGCGGGACCGCCGGGACGGCGGGCGGGTGATTGCGACTCACCGCCACTTTTGGTGACTTTTGGGACGCGCGTCGATCGGCCGAGATTCGGCATGCAGGCGAGGGTGTCGCGGCCATGATCGTGGCTGCTGACGCCGGCCGAATACGGACCGCCGCGAGGACTTCAAGGCGGCGGCAGAGCGGGAGCTAGAGCGGGAGAGGAAGGCCAAGGTGGCGAAGGTCGCCTCAATACCAAACAACTCTAACACTCACACGTTTTGTTTTGCAGTGTCAGTGATGACAGTGACATGCAACACGGGGTCCCAGGGAAGGCGAGCAAAAACCTTATCGCGCGCGCTAGACGCCGACTTCACCACTTGAATGGCGTTCGCCTCGGCCGGCCTGCCGCCGCCGGCGCTCAACGCTGCCGCTGCCGAGGGCGCGGCGCGCGGCCGCGACGGCGCGCAAGCGGCCAACGATGGTCAGACGATCGGCGCCAAGCGCCGCCTCAACAGCGAGCTCGAGAGCGCGCGCATGGACGTCGACGACGCCAAACAAGGAGATGACACCAGAGTCGTGGACGCCGCGCAGATGGCCGCTGCGGCGGCCGCCGGCACCGACCGCGGCGCGAAGCGCCTGCGTCGCGCTCGCGGCGCGCGACGGCAAGCACATCCCGGACATCCAGAACACGACGGCGCTCGTCTCCGAGATTCGACAGCTTCTGAGGAAGACGCCAGGCTGCGAGGCGCAGCCGGCGAGCGCGATCAGCGTGCCCATCATCGGCACGTCGCGGGCCGTCTGCGTCGCCTTCAGCGGCGAGAGCGAGGCACGAGCCTTCCTCGAGCACTACGCCGGCGGTGGCGCCATACAGCTTCCAGCTCCGGACGACATTACAATCCACTTCGTCGCTCTTGACGCCTCCGAGTGGGGCAGGCAGGCGGAGGCGCGCGAGCTCCAGCCTCCAGGCGACGACGGGGTCCGACGGCCTCATCGCCATCCGCACCCGCGGCGCCATCAACACGGCCGCCCAGATCGAGCACTTTACCCCTCTGCTCCAGAAGCACTTCGGCAACGTCGTCTCCATCCAAGAGGAATCTGCCACTCTCCGTGCACATGAGAGTCCTCCCCTCCGCCCCCAAACCAGAGGCAGCGGCGTATAATCGCCCATGCAATTATCTCAGGAATATAGTGTGAAGTCAAGGTGCCTAGCGCCCTCACATGGTCACAAAGACGAGGCAGGCTGGGCAGGGCTCGGCGGCACACGGCGGATGCTGTGCGTCACTGGGCCACAAATTTGGTTTCGGCGGCACCCTCGACCAAACCTTGCTCAAGGTTCTTGGGTGCAAAGAGCGCGGCCACAAGTCACAGGGCCCGCTCGTCCATGCGACCGGCAAAGGCTGGGTCAAAGAGCACAAGGGACAGTACTACGACGCGCTCCATGTCAAGAACGGAATCGTCAAAATTTGTCTCGTCGAAAGCCAGGGCGGCATTGCGCCGCCGACCAAGACGCAAGAGAATCATCTTCAACTTCGCCAAAGAGGTCGGCAGCCCGAGCGAGCGCCGTCGACCGCACCGACTACGGCACAGCCTCGGCAGCGCCCGGGGCTTTGTCCAGCACCACTCGCAACAACAACAACCTCTCTCTCTCTCTCGCAACAGCTCTCGCGCGCCGCCGTCTGTGGCGACGCGCAAAACATCAACAACGCTGCTCGCAACATGCGTGTCGCGCACTCATTCATGACCGGTCTCAATGTCCCACCCCCCTGCGCGCGGGCCTTCTAGGCCCGCGGGTTGGCCTGCACACGCTTTTCCGGCAAACAAAAAGGAAAACAGAGGGTCCCCAGCACTTTGCGTTTCCGGAAATTTCCAGGGAAAACAGAGGGTGTTTGGTGCTCCATTCTGGAGAAACTCGCGAGTTTCCCTGAGTCTGAGAGCTGGTCTGGGGCGAAATCTGAGGCAAAATTGAGGAAATCGGCACGATACCCAGGCGGTCGCAGGGTATTTTCCAGGTATACCCGGGTTTTTCCAGGTATACCCGCAAAATACCCGGTATTTTGCCGGTTTGGCTGATTTTGGGCCCAAACCAGCCTCAGACTCGGCTCAGAGCCCGGAAATTTTGATGGTTTCCCCGGGAAAATAGAGAGGAAAAGAGAGGGTGCTGTAGAGAAAAAAGGAAAGGAAAAGAGACGGGGTGCGAGAGGAAAAGCTTGTTTGTTCAGCCTAACCCGCGGGTTTTAGGTATGTCGCGGGTAGTCTCACCCCATCCCCAGGGCCTCCAGGGCTCGCACCTCAACCTCTCACAGACCAGCGCATAGCGCCATAGGACGTATTTTCTTGTCAATAACAAGGCTGTGAATGCCCCGGAACAAGAAAGAAAGAAACATGCCTGAAATCAACCCCAAACACTCGGCACGGCTCGCAGGAGATGGGCAACAAGAAGCCGGAGAAGAAGGACGCTGCGGAGAAGGCGGCTGAGCTCGCGGCCAAGGCTCAAAAGTACCTGGTCAAGGCCATCCAGGACGACAGCGTCAAGGCGATAGAGTCGGCTCTCAAGAAGGGCGCCGACCTGCTGTCCGCCGATGAGTACGGAAACACGCCGCTCCACGTCGCGGCCATGTACGGCTCCTGCCACGCCATTGGCTATCTGCACGCGCACGGTGCCGACCTCTCCGCCCGAAACTTTGCCGGCTGCAACCTCGTGCCTCCAAAGGAGGTCAGTGAGTTAGGTGGCGAGTTAGTCGATCAGTCAAGCCAACTCATGCCTGCACTCGCACGCAGGGCCGGACGCCGCTCGAGTCGGCGCAGAAAGTTGGCGAGCCGCGCGCCATCGAGATGCTCACCGCCCTGGCTGAGGGCCGGCCCTTTGACGTCGATGCGGCCGAGGACTCTGATGACGAGTTGCCGGGGGAGGAGGAGGCGGCCGCGTCTCCCGCAGCAGCAGCCACAGGGCAGGAGCAGGACTCTCCGGACGCCACAGCGTCGCAGCCACCGCAGGCGGCGATGGAGGCGCTGAGCGTCGTGGCGCCTGGCGCCGCGTAGGGTGATAGGCCTCACTGATCTCCCAGCGGACGTGGAGTCGCCGGCCAACCTCGGCCGCGAGCCAGGCGGCGCTTGCGGTCGACCTGATGCGGCGGTTGGTGATTGGTTCTGCTCCTGGGCGATGAGATGCATTGCATCCCTGCACCGGCCCGCTCGACGACGCGAGAGTGCGGGAGAGCTCAGAGTGCGCGCGCGTGTGTGGCGCGGCCCACCGGCACCGCTGCGGCAGCGCGCGGCCCCCCACCGTCCACGTACCCCCCGCGTCGGTCGGGTCGGGTCCCGTGGAGCGCGGTCGGCGTCGTGCGCACTGTGGCACGCGGCTGCGTGCCGTTTAACTCTCTCTGGGGATCTCGCTCACACGTTCTATCAGATCTCACGAGACAAAAAAAACGTCACCGGGGACGGCAAACCGATGACGCAGCTGGCCCGCGCGCTACTTGCTACAGGGGAGGCGGATCCGATTGAAGTGCGCGGCTAACACGCATTGGGCTCTGTGTCGCCGGGTGCTGTGTCGCCGCGCACGTCGCGGTCATTCGCCTGTCCCATTCGCGAGGTCGCACAGCCTCACGCCCACGGCCGGCGCGCCGATCTCTTACCGGCCCGACTGGTAGTACTCCTTGTTGGAGCCCACGTTGCCAACCTTCTTGCGGATGTAGTCGTCGAGGAAGAAGGTGCCCTTCGCCTATGGGACGTGTGTCGGACGCGTCAAACGGACGCCCCAAACATGGTCCACAGGAAGTTGTGCCCTGCGCCTTCATCTTCTTGGTCTTGGCCGCCTCGGCCTTCATGTTGAGCTTCTGGTTGGCAGCCATCTCCGCGCGCTCCGCCGCAAGGTACTTTGGGTTGATGTTGCCTGTGGCCGGCGCGGGGCGGCGTCAGCGGCGAGTGCAGCGTAGGGGAACGGCTCGTTTGGCGAACGCGGCCCTTGCGGCGCCAGCTGCGGCGGCGAGGAGAGAGGGGAGGGGCGGGGCGGGGGCATCGGCGCGCCGTTGGGCAGGAAGATTGGCATGCCGTACTTGGACTTGCCCTCCGTCTTTTGGAACCTCTGCAGGAAGGAGCCAAAGCCACTGGCCTGCTTCTGGATGTTCTTGGTCGAGGGGTAGTTGGAGCCTGGCGAGAGCGGCTTGGCCTTCTGGGTGACCTGCGGCCGGGGAGAGGTGCGCCTCTGAGCCGAGCCACCCCCGCCGCCGGCCTCTCTTTGGGTGGTGCGCGCGCAGCCAGCAGCCAAACGGACGGCGAGGGCAGCGGCGGCGGCGGCGGCGGCGGTTTATGTTTGGTGGGCCAAGGCGACGGTGCTGGCCGCGGGCCCGGCAGGTGCGGTGGCGGAAGCAGCGGCGAGGGCGGACGGCGGCGTGTCGGAGGACGGGCGATGGCTGCGGAGCGGCCCACAGCTAGGATGCACAGAGAGCGCGCGCAGGGCGCGGCTGCGTCAGCGCGCCTTGGGCCGCTGCTGCATGGTGACGGCGGACTGCGCACCGCCGACGGGCACCGCGCTGGGCGGCACGAAGGCCGACGCGGCCGCGAGGCAGGTGGCGAGGAGCAGCGAGCGCATCATCGAGCGGCCGAGGTTATTCTGAGAGCGACAGAGAGAGGGGATGAAGCTTTGAGAAGAAGAAATTTCCGCTGCCGCGCTTCTGCGTGTTTGTGCCTGTGCGTGTGCGCTTCCGTCTCTACTCAACTACCAACGGCAACGGCCTGTGTGTGTGTGTGTGTGTGTGTGTGTGTGTGTGTGTGTGTGTGTGTGTGTCTGTGTGTGTGTGTGTGTGTGTGTGTGTGTGTGTGTGTGTGTGTGTGTGTCTGTGTGTGTGTGTGTGTGATTTGTGTGTGTGTGTGTGTGTGAAGTGGTCTTTTTGCTCGCCTTCCCTGGGACCCCGTGTTGCGTGACTGTCTCTGTGCGATTTCGGGCCCGGGGTTGTGCGCTATGTATGTGAAGTGTGGTCCAGAAACGCGTTCACCGTTACGCAAAAGCATGCGCGACTTGCACTCTTTCGTGCCACTCGCTCGCCGGTGCGCGGGGCATGGCCCCCCGCGCGGCTCGCGCTCACTCGGCGTGCCTCCGCCTCGCGGCTGGCTGAGCACGCCATGGGTCCGCCTGGTGCGGCGCTGCTCGCTCGCTGCGCTGCACAAAGCTGCGAGAAGCAGGGTGGCCTCCTGAGCTTGAGCATGGCGCAGCGTGCCGCTGCTGGTGCTCGAGGGCGGCCGTGCAGTGGCGTGAGGGCCTGATTGGTGGTTACCCCCTGCTGCATCAGCGTGCGCAGCATGCTCCCTCACCTGGTGCTGAGACATGCTGGTGGGCGACTGGCGCCAGCTTCTCAGTGCTGTCCTTGGCGTTGTGCAGCATGTCGCAATACTCCTGCTGCGCTGACCGGCGCGCGGGGCGCGTCGTGCCGCGAGTGGAGCGAGAGGCTCGCGGCGCGCGGCTGTCGGTCAACCCTGCGGCGCATGCGCGCCGCCAAGGCTGCTCGACAGGCGACTGGCATTGTGGCGACGCGGTCGCCGTTACTCCAACTTTGCTTTGCCGATCAAAAGCGCCCGTCCTTTGCTTTTTCGCCGCCGAAATTCAGCCCGCTGTTTTTTCTTTATAGGCGTCTGCAACTTCCAAGCTGCGTATTCTTCTTGTATTATCGTCGAGTAGTGCAGGTACTCCGTGGGGGCAGTGTGTATTCTTGTAACATGTGCGTATTCTCGTATCACTGGCTCCGAGTAGAAAAAGAAAGAAAAGATGCTACGTTTACTAGCTCCGAGTAGAGGGGGCGTTCCGCCGCTAGGGGACACCCAAAGCGCAGAACTAACCCTCGGAGACCCGTGTTTACTTTAAGGCCCTTGCCCTGCGAATGCGCGCCCCCCCCTAGCTAGGGGTCAGGGCTCTCTAGCCCGTAGCCCGATGCCGATCATCCGGCCCGCTGGATGCGCTTCTCAGCTCACCGGCCCTGGATGTGAGGTTGCCGACTGCACTCCAAGTGCTCCAAGGTCCACACGCTGACTGAACAGAATGTTCAACCCGAACTCTGTCGGAGCCCTCGCTCGGACGGGGGCTGTAAGACCTTCCCTGGGTCTGTCTCTCACACCCTCACTGTCGTCGTATGCGAGGTTCTTGTGCTCTTATCACCCTACTGTGAAAAGGATTCGTGTGAAGGATAGCACAGGCGCCCGAGTTCAGACGCCCCCCTAGGACCGATGCTGAAGGCGTCGGGAATGTACCGTAGCTCGCGACACGCCTGTGTGCGGGCAAGGCCGAAGGCGGCGCGAGGAGGGAGTAGTTGACGACATTTGAGAACGCCCTTGACGGACGGAGGCGAGGCGCAGCACAGGTCAGCGTGCGAGCGACGCCGCGGGTCCCGGCGGTAACGCGCGCGATGTGCGGCTCGCAATGATCCTCTGATTGTAGCTCTAGGACGAAAGAAAGCAAGACCGAAGAGGAAAACGTCGGGCGCCCGAACGAAGACGGTAGACGCTAGGGTAGACAGACGGGCGCCCCCTGAAGAGACGAGTGAGAACGGAGAGAGTGTGAAGGGAGGGACATGATGTGGTTCGGACGCACAGAGCCCGCGAGATGCGGGCGCAGGGGCGCAGGCAAGCCGGAGACGGCGCGCGCGAGCGAGAAAGCTGGCTGTCTGTTGTTGCGCTGGTCGTTCGTTCGTTCGTTGAGTGAGTGAGAAATGAGTGTTGGCCTCTTGGCCTCCGGCGACCGCCGCTGCCGCCGTGGCTCCACACACATTCCAAAAAAGTTAAATATTTTTGTTAGAGAGAGTTGTTCGCCGATCGCGCCGCTGGCAGAGCCCGGTCGTTAGTCCGAGATCCATTCGTCTCGTAGGACCTGTTTCGGTCGGTGTGCAGAACTTGGTTGCTCGCGCCGCTTTGGGTCCTCTGTACGGGTACGCCAGTGCAGGGGGGGGGGGGGGGGGCTCTATCGGAGGGTGGGGGTGGCGACCCCTCCCGACGGGAGGGCTTCTCCGCCGGCCGATGCGGTTGCTCGATGCTCGCCAGGAAGTACCCGGAAGGGTCTTCTATGCACAGCGTGGGGAGTGGTGCTGGCGGATCGCCGCCGGCGTCGGGATCTCGCGATCAAAGGAGCATGGCACGGGTCGGCAGCAGTGTGCTTCCATGAGCTACAACAGTGGGGGTACGTAACTCTAGTGAGGCGGCGTTTCTCTCTGTCGACGCGCGCTGAGCATGTGCCACCACTCTGCCTAGGTCTTGATCGCCGGGAGGACTTCATGTTTATGGGATCGTACGACCGCAGTGGTACAGAGTATGCTCCGGTCTCTGGTTCCCAGTACTTTCGGGACGGCAACACTGTCGGTGGCTGTCCACCACGAGCGGGCTACTTGTTCGTGTATGAGGTCGCCAGCCATAGATGCCACGACGTCACCTTAGGTTTGGCTCATCGCCGGCGGCCCCGCCCTGCTGACAACTCGAACGACGACTGCTGGTACCACCTGCTCCTCTTCCTTCCTCGCCAGCCAGAGATCATTAGGATTTCGCCCCGGCCGGTGGCTAGCTCGCAGCCGAACGCTCCAGGCAAGGGAGCGGAGTGGGGGCTGGCGGGGCTGTGGTCATCTCTGTCGCAAGGTTTTCATCAGCTTCGGTCGACACTCTCCAGGCGTGTTGCCCCCGAGGCAGAGAAGGGGCAGGAGGGGCAGAAAAGGAGCCAAGTCCAAGGGCCGCCACGCGCCAGGAGCGCTCTTGATGACCGTCGCAGGCAGCCTCCGACCAGTCCGCCTCCGTCAACGCCGCGGCGACGTTTATCGGAGGTTCCATCCACGCGTCGATCGCTGACCGGGTCTACAGACTTAAGCGACTACGCGTGCTTTGAAAATACCAAGGTCGGTTCCGGAAACATCGGACACGGAAACGTAAGAGACATCGACGATTGTGCCGAACGATGTGGAAGCGGCACCTGCGGCGGCACCTGCAGCGGCACCTGCGTGGCATTTCTGTTCAGACAGCGACGGCATCCCTGACGCGGAGGAGGACCCGACCGCCGACTCCGACAGCGACGGCCTCCCCGAAAGCACGGACCCCGACGCCGATGGAGATGGCGCGCCAGGCGCTGCCACACACATGAGGCACACCCAGCGCAACACATCTTTCTCGCGCCTGCGCCGTCTGTCTCCCTGCCTGCGCCCCTGCGCCCGCGAATCTCGGGCTCTGTGCTGCGCCTCGCCTCCGTCAAGGGCGATCTCAAATGTCGTCAACTACTCCCTCCTCGTGCCGCCTTCGGCCTTGCCCGCACAGGCGTCGCGAGCTACGGTACATCCCCGACGCCTTCAGCATCGGTCCTAGGTAGGGGGGGCTCGAGGGGGCGCGTCTGAATTCGGGCGCCTGTGCTATCCTTCACACACACACACACACACACACACACACACACACACACACACACACACACACACACACACACACACACACACACACACACACACACACACACACACACACACACACACACACACACACACACACACACACACACCAGACACCAGACACAGGCACACACACACACAGGCACACACACACACAGGCACACACACACACACACACACACACACACACAGGCCGTTGCCGTTGGTAGTTGAGTAGAGACGGAAGCGCACACGCACAGGCACAAACACGCAGAAGCGCGGCAGCGGAAATTTCTTCTTCTCAAAGCTTCATCCCCTCTCTCTGTCGCTCTCAGAATAACCTCGGCCGCTCGATGATGCGCTCGCTGCTCCTCGCCACCTGCCTCGCGGCCGCGTCGGCCTTCGTGCCGCCCAGCGCGGTGCCCGTCGGCGGTGCGCAGTCCGCCGTCCCCACCAGCATGCGCATGCGCACAAGGTACTCCCGGCCGTCGTGACTGTCTCCACCCCGCACCTCCATATTGCCTGCTGCAGGTGTTTTCCAATTCCATCAAAAGCTCTTCGGATTTTTTACTTCCCTCAGATCGTCCCATCTACACTCACGTGCCCGCCGTTCTCCATGGCGCGCGTAGCTATGACAGGGACCGCGGCCGCGGACCCGGCGGCGGACGGGGCTGGCGCGCAAGCGCCGGCCACCGTCGTGCCGCCGGGGATGCGCAGCGGACGCTGGAATAGCTCCAATCGCGCGCAACTGGAGGACGCGGTGATGGTCGCAAGGCTCGCAGGTGCGTCGCAGGTCAGGCTGGTATTGCCTGGCTACGCGACCATCGAGATCGACCTGAGGCACGAGAAGGCCGCGGGCGACCGCGAGTCGGTGCAGGCGGCGGAGCGCTCGTACGTCGAGCGCACCGCGCTGAAGAAGAAGGATCCCACCAAGGAGCAGCTCGCGGCTCGAGCCGCGGCACGCAAGGCCAAGAAGGCCCGGCAGAAGGCGCGCCGGGCGACGGAGGCTGGCGAGCGCGCCGCGAGCGAGGCCGAGCGCGCGGAGGCCCCGCGGGCGCAGCTGCGCGAGAACATCCAGTACGTGATGGCCGGGCTGCGGACTGCAGCTGCGCAGACGCGCAGCCAGGCCGGGTCCAAAATAGAGGTAGAGGCTAGAGTATGTGTAGTAGAGTCCTGCTGGTCTCCTATTGATAGTGTCATAAGTGTGGCTGGTGTGTGTCAGAGCCTGACAGCACCCCGACAGCACCACCTGACAGCACCTGACAGCAACAGCCCAACGTCTGACAGCAGCAGCAGCCTGACAGCTCTGACTGTCTGACAGCTCCGACAGCGTCTGACAGCAACACCCGACAGCTCCGACAGCACCTGACAGCTACAGAACCCCTCGCCTGTCAGACACGCACCCGACAGCACCCAACAGCACTGAAAGCACCTGACAGCTGGTCTGACAGAGGCACCTGACAGTGCCTGACAGCTGCCCCGACAGACCGACATATCACCTGACAGCACCTGACAGCCTGACAGCCAGGGCTCAGCTCAGATCGCATCGCTCCGTCATCGGGCACCGATCCATGCGCATCGCCGACCACTACCTCACGGCGCGCAACTCGCAAGGGATCATCGCACGGAGAATAGCACAGAAATAGAGAGTACGCACAGAGTGTGAGATTCACATAAAGGCTATAGCTAGCCAAAAAAGCTTTAAGCTTTAAAGCCGCGTACAGTCGAGTACAAAAGGGAGAGAGACACGCCCCGCGTTTGCGGCCCCGCGACGAATCGCACACAGCAAGGCCCGTGCGCGTGCCTCGCCACCCTCCCGGACTACCCGCGCCAGTCGCCTGGCCTCTCTCGCCTCTTCCCGCAGTGCTCGATCTTTACCGGTATGGGAGTTTTTGGCTAATCAAACCCAAGGCCTGCACTAATCAAAAAGTGGTACGGGATACCAGTTGCCTCACGGAAATCAAAGCGAGTCGGAGTGCCTTCTTGGTGGCAAAATCGGCAAAATCGGCAAAATACCGGGTATTTTGCGGGTATGCCTGGAAAAACCCGGGTATACCCGGGTAATACCCGCACACTTTTGCATGTGGTTTCGCCCCCGGGACAACACCGACAGCCGCTACAACTAAAATGAAACCCCCGCATACCACTTTCGCGTACCACTATACCATACCACTCCAAAACTAATCAAAATATCGCCAAATACCGG
>NW_005199982.1:0-2308 GCF_000372725.1 Emiliania huxleyi CCMP1516
TCCTCCTCGCACTGCGTCTGGCCACGGCGGTGCTCATTGAGCGCGACCGCTCGCCTGCGCCGGCGAACGGCGATGGCGAGCAGCGCGGCGGCGGCGGCGGCGGCGGCGGCGAGGAGCGCTCCGTGGCTGCGCATATGTATCTAGCCTCTTCGCGAACGCGGTCGTTGCGGCACTCGACCACTGCCACAAGTGCTATCAGTACAAAAAAATCACAGAAAATTCACAAGCGCTCGCGGAGCCGAGCCACGCGTCACGCAGCAGCCCTGAGGTGCCCTGAGCACACATGCGAGCGCCCATGGTCACATCTCGTCGTGCACTCGCCTGACAGTAGTTTGCGGAAGACCGCCGCCAGCATGTCGTCGCACCGGCGCTGCCGGTGGCCGAAGGCAGCCACCGTGGGTTCAGCAGCGCGATCTGGTGTGCATCCGCGCTCCCAGAGCATGCCGGTGGCAAGAAGGTGGTCAAGGATCATCCACGCAGCCATAGCAGATGCCTCGGTGGAGATTGTTCTTTACCCCAGCGTCGTAAGTGTTGCCGCCATTATCAGAACCATCCTGAGCATGATGCTGCCAACCCTCCCGCAGCAGATGCCGGAGAGCAATCGACTGTTTGGATGGATGGTGCGCGCTGGCATCCTCTCCGGCAAGTGGACCGGCTACAAGTACGAGAGGTCCGAGGACCAGCTGAGATCGGCGGCCGACGCCTTTCGTCACGCGGCGGATGCTTGCCACGGCGATCGGGTCCGTCGAGGCAGCACAAGCAGCCACACAAGTCAGCTTTGGGAGCTCTCGGCGACGCCCAATGCGTGCGCCGGTAGGGGGGAGTGTGTGCGCGCGTGTGTGAGATGAGGATTGTGGCAGGCTGGCTGCTGCTGATGTGGGCAAGTGTGCTCTGTGTGCGGCGCTGCGCTGGCGTGCGACGCGCGCGTGCTGTGTACGTGTGCGTGCTGCGGTCGCGCGCGCGTCTGTGTGTGCTGCGCGCGCGCCGCCGGTGTGTGCTGTGCGCTGTGCTCTGTTTTGCGCCCTGTTTGTGCAGCTGGGAGGCGCAGGCTTGGCTGGCAGGGCTGCGCGGTGGGCTGCGGCGTGCTGCGGGTGGTCGCGCGCCTGCCTGATGGTGTACGGCGGCCGCGCAGCCCGCCCGACCGGGTCGTCGGCGGCCCAGGGCGCGAGCATGCGGTCGGCGCTGCATGTGAGGCTGCTGCGCGGCTGGCGCGTATGTTTCCGTGCGGCGAGGGACGCGCGTATGTGTTCACGCTGCGGGCGCGGGCGGGCGCGGGGGGCGGCGCGGTCTCACCGCGGTCCGACGTCGGTTGGTCTTCGGCGTGGCGAGGGCGGGCGCGCAGAGAGGCCTTGCCGCCATCGCGTTGCCGCGAAGGAAAAAGAATCAGTAAAATGAAATCAAGCTCTGGACGCCCCTCCTCAAGACCTCCTCGACGGGCATTGGCAACGCCTCGAGTGGCGGCACGCCCGCCTCCGTTGGCCACTCCTACGCCTTCGGCAACACCGAAGAGAAGGCCCGCCGCCTAAACATGGGCTGCAAGGCGCGCGGGCAACCCGGCCAACCCTTCGACCACAAGACCGGCCACGGCTACGTCAAGGCGCATCGCGGTTTCCACCACGACGCGATCTTTGTCAAGCGCAACAACTTCAACCTGCTGCTCCACGAGAGACGTTTGGCGGCGGCTTCTCGCCCACCGCCGTTCTCAAGCTGCGCCGCCTCGCGCGCAAACAAAGTCGCGCGCGGCAGCGTCGACCGCACGGCCTACTCGCCCAAGTACTCGCTCTCTTTTATGTCCCACCATGCAGAGCGCATCTCTCTCTCTGTTGTGCGAGGCGTGAACCGCGCCATTCGCTCTCACCTGGCAACCCTGTCTGCTCGTCTCGCGCGCGCGTGAACAGGGCGAGTGTTAGAGTTGTTTGGTATTGATGAAAATCTCTCTCTCTCTAATCGACGCACTGTAAAGTGACTCTTCGCTTTCCACCCAGTGTGATTTTGTGTGTGCGCTGCGTCTTTCTTTGCCTACAATTGAAAGAAAGAAAGAAGCGTGGGAGAAGAAAACGCCGACAAAAGGAAGTCATGGAGGCGGCACGCCGCCCGCCACCTTTGGACCCTTCGACCCCTCTCAGCGACTTCCGTATGTCGACCTTACCACGGGGACAAGAAAAATAATAACACAAACAGGCCATCTGTGCTAAACAAGTTCCTTACGACAACATGACCAGCGACGCCGCGCTCGCGCCGCTCACTTCGCCTCTGGGGCGCGGCAAGCCGATCCACATCGGTTCCTCGGCGCCTCAGTATGGTCACT
>NW_005199981.1:0-2307 GCF_000372725.1 Emiliania huxleyi CCMP1516
CGCTGTGTCCAGTCGCGCGGAAAGCCGCGCAGCAATGGACCGAGGAAGATGAGAACCCGCCTAGGGCGACAATGGCGCACTTGCTTAGCGGCGCCTGCCTGGGGAATAGGGAGCAGGCCAGATGGTTCCTCAGAGTAGCGCGAGCGCAGACGGGGACGGCGATCAGCAAAGTAGCCCAGGCGGCACCCGACTCCAAGGATACGCTGAAGACGCTGAGGAAAGCGCATGTCGCTGCGCTGAAGGGCTCACGCTATAGGGTGCTGGATGAGGACGGGTACGATGCACTAGCCCCAGCCGTCGGGGGGGTGTTGCCGGCGCTGGTAGATGATCTCTCGGAGAAGAGCCGGAGGGACCTTGGCGCCGGGGTCACGAGGAACTTGCAAGTCGTGGCCGAGGCGGCGACGGGAGCGGTGCAGAGGTGGACCCAGCTCAATGATGAGGCTACGGCGCGCATAATGAAGAGAGAGGAACACATCGAGTGGCTGAGGAAGCTCTTCACTGGGTGGAAGGAGGCCCGGCCGGCCTTGAGGGAGTCGCGGAGGAGGAGGGATAACGGAGGTAACGTGCAGACAGGCCAGCAGCCAGTGGGACGAACGAGGACCGCGACGGCGGCTCAAGCGGGAGGGAGCGGAGACGGTGGGCAGCAAGCGAAGTGGGTGAGACTTATGATGCTCCTCTGACTTAGGGAGCGGTTCAGCTGCTGGGCGGGCTTCAGGCTGGTGCTCACGCGAAAAGGAATCGACGCGATGTACAAAGCATACAAGAAGAGGAGAAAGAAGAGGAGGGGCATCAGTGGTGACGAAACAGAAGCTAGCGCAGACGAGGGCAGGGCAGACCCGGGGACGGCGGAGTCGGAGCAGACGGCATCGGCCGCCGAGGAAACGTTGGGAAGAGGCACGAGGAGGGCGGCGACCTCGACCGACTATGGAGGACCCGTCACCAGACGACGCAGGGCAGACGACGGGGAGGCGGAGCAGACGCGCAGGGCGAGACGAGGGAGGGAGCAGGATGTTGCTGAGATCAGCAGGAGGATGTACGACGAGATTAGGAGCAGCAGGGACCCGAGGGACCATGTATGTGGAAGACGGCTAGTGCTAGTCCCCCATCGGGAGGACGACCCCGGCTAGTCGCCGACCACACCCACAAAGAACCCTGCACAAAGACCGCAGGGCGGGGACCTGTTTGTTTCCTTTTTACCCATCTCCTAGTAGAGGTGTGCGTATTATTTACCAAAGAGCCGGAACCCAGGCAAATTGTGAGTGCAATGATGCACGGCGTTAGTTCGGCCGGAGGACGCGAGCTTAGCAGCGGCGCAGGATCCCCGAGCTGCTCTGACGCGGCCGTGCTAGCGGCTGAGCGAGGCGAGGAGGAGGCGGTGCTGGAATGGCTCGACGGCGGCGGGCGGGCCGACGCAACGTGCGAGAGAGGCGGCGTGAGCGGCATCACGCTGCTGATGATCGCCGCCAGCAACGGCCACGAGCGGGTGGTCGAGTTGCTGCTGCGGCACGGCGCGGAGATCAACCTGCAGAGCAGCAAAGGCTTCACCGCGCTGATACTCGCCGCCTTCTTCAACCACCCCGCCGTCGTGCGGCGCTTGCTTCGGGCGGGCGCAGACACGGCGGCGCGTGCTGAGAACGGGAAGACAGCGCTGCAGCTGGCCAAGGAGAAGGGCCACGCCGAGTGCGTCGAGGCCTTCCGGCAGCACGTCAAGGAGTCGGTCGTGGCGGGACGGCCCACGGCGACGGCAGCCGGCGGCGAAGGTGCAGGTGGCGCTTCGTCCGGCGGCGCTTCCTCGGCTGGATCGAGACTGGCGAAGACGCTATCTCCAGCGGTGGCGGCGGAGCAGGCGTCGAGCGGTGTTGCGGCAGTCTCCGATGCGGTCGCGGCAGCGGCGGAGCGAGGCGAGGAGGAGGCGGTGCTGGCGTGGCTCGACAGTGGCGGGCGGGCCGACGCGACGTACGAGCAAGGCGGCGTGAGCGGCCTCACGCTGCTGATGACCGCCGCCCGCCACGGCCACGAGCGGGTGGTCGAGCTGCTGCTGCGGCACGGCGCGGAGATCAACCTGCAGAGCAGCAAAGGCTGGACCGCGCTGATACTCGCCGCCGACCACGGCGACGAGCGGGTGGTCGAGTTGCTGCTGCGGCACGGCGCTAGGGTCAACTTGCAGAGCAGCAAAGGCTTCTCCGCACTGATGCACGCCACCAGCAACGGCCACGAACGGGTGGTCGAGCTACTGTTGCCACCCGGCACGGAGGTCAACCTGCATAGCTGCACAGGCTGTACCGCTCTGATAGATTCCGTCCTCTT
>NW_005199980.1:0-2307 GCF_000372725.1 Emiliania huxleyi CCMP1516
GTAGACGCGCATGCGACGGCAGAGCGCCCACACGCGTTACATGCGGTCTCCGACGAGTATGACGACGGCGCGGCGAACGCCACATATGCACATGCACATGTGCTCGTTGGTGTCAGTGTAGCTAGGACTCCGGGTGTCTTCGTACGACAGACGCGACGCACAGCAGGCGTTTCACATCTTTCAATTCAACAGTGTCCCTTTGGCTAAACTTTCAGTCCGTCCTCACAGAAAAGAATTCTTGGAAAAGAAGTTTACGACAAAAGTCAAAACTCCCTCGCACAACACTGGGCACGGGACTCGCGAACTTTCCCAGCGAACTGCAACAAAAGAACATGGCTCAGGGGCCCACCCGCGAGGTGGGTGCTAGCATGAGCCCGATCCGTCGCGTCTGAGCCACAGCGTGTCCCGACTCGACTGCCGGCGTCCCAGTCCGGGGGTGTTTCTCTTCTTATCCGTTACCATGTAGAGCAACGCCGAGGGCGGGCCCTTTCGGGCTCGGGCCGCCCTCTCGCCCGCGCCTCTGCGGGGCTCGCACGTGGTAGCGGCGGTCTGCTCACGACAGTGAGTGGGCTCTTCACGCTATCCACTGCGCCGCGGCTACGCCGCGCCCATCCAAGCCCAGGGCTTGGTCTGCTGATACCCGCTTCTCGCTCAGCGCATCTCTGAGGCTTCCCGCGCGCCGACTGCTACGCGCGCGGCGAGAGGCGCACCCCATCGGGGACAGGATTGAGGCCCCTGTACATGCTCGGCAACGCCGCCGTCGCTGCCCTCCCGAGTCCTCAACATGATGCCGCACATGCGCAACCCATTCTGCGCACACGCCGCAGGGAGGAGTTTTCACTCCACCGACCGAGTTTCTCCTTCCTGCAGGGCGAGAGACATCAGCCTCTCTACTTCCAGGAGAACATCTACGCCACACGCTATCCCGACGGTCCACAACCCACACTCTCGCTGCAGTCGATCCAGCCCTCGCACTCCCCACTGGAGATCTAGCCGAGGCCCCCCAGGCTGGGACAGGATTGGAGCCCCTGTGCTGCGTCTGTGGTGATATGTGGGGACACTTTCTCCTCCCTATTCATGTCAGTCACTCGACTGCGTCGAGGGGGGGGACGTCTGAACCACAGCGTGTCCCGACTCGACTGCCGGCGTCCCAGTCCGGGGGTGTTTCTCTTCTTATCCGTTACCATGTAGAGCAACGCCGAGGGCGGGCCCTTTCGGGCTCGGGCCGCCCTCTCGCCCGCACCTCTGCGGGGCTCGCACGCGTGGTGCCATGGTGAGCAGGGCCAGCGCACGACCCGCGCGCGCCGCCAGTCATCGCCCGCACGCCGAGGGCCGGGGAGAGCGCACCAGACGATTGGGATCGGGTTGCTCGTAGCTATGTTGCGGCGTTTGGAGTTTTTTTACCTCGCCCACGCGCAGGGGCTGCTCAGAAAATGGTGCACCGCCCGTGCTGCGCACACCCAGTCATCGCCCGCACGCCGGGACACGCGCTCTTCCCTCAGACACCCACTCACCCACTCACCATCTCGCGGCATGCACGGTGACAAGGAGAAACCAGAGCTCACCCGGCAGTACAACGAGGGGTACAAGGTCGACCTCGCGGAACCCCACGCTGGCCCGGGAGGATGCGATGAGGTGAATGAAGTCAAGCTCTGGACACCCCTCCTCAAGACCTCCTCGGCGGGCGTTGGCAACGCCTCGAGCGGCGGCACGCCCGCCTCCGTTGGCCACTCCTACGCGTTCGGCAACACCGAAGAGAAGGCCCGCCGCCTAAACATGGGCTGCAAGGCGCGCGGGCAGCCCGGCCAACCCTTCGACCACAAGAACGGCCACGGCTACGTCAAGGCGCATCGCGGTTTCTACCACGACGCGATCTTTGTCAAGCGCAACAAACTTCAACCTGCTGCTCCACGAGACGTTCGGCGGCGGCTTCTCGCCCACCGCCGTTCTCAAGCTGCGCCGCCTCGCGCGCAAAGTCGCGCGCGGCAGCGTCGACCGCACGGCCTACTCGCCCAAGTACTCGCTCTCTTTTATGTCCCACCCTGAGGGAGGGTGTAGAGGATGTAGAGTGTAGAGCGCTGTAGAGCTGTAGAGATGTAGAGCGCTCTGGAGCGCTGTAGAGCTGTAGAGCTCTACATCCGCCGCGTGACGATGCGCCTCCGTTGTAGAGCGATGTAGAGCGCGATTTTGCTGTAGAGTTTGTTGTAGAGGCTCTACAGCCAAACCGCCGGGAAGGCAGTGACTCAAAGAGGTCTAGTCGCACTAATGGGGTGTCTCCGAGCTTACTGGAGCTCTGGTGGACGGCCC
>NW_005199979.1:0-2307 GCF_000372725.1 Emiliania huxleyi CCMP1516
CTGCCATCGGCAGGAGAAAGCGATGGTTGGAAGTGTGGCGCGGACAATGACCAACAGGCCGAGCGACGTCCTCTGAGGCGGCATGGACTGCGCGCAACTGAATGCGCAGCCGATAATCGGCCTGATTGAGAGGCGCGTCAGTTGAGAGAAAGTACTCGTATCCGCTCCGATGCAGCTGGTCGGCAAAGCCGTCCTGCACCTCACGGTCTAGAAAGGTGCGCAACTGGCCTGAGATGCACACGGCCACGATAGGCCGGACGCTGGCATTCGTCTGATCGACATAGTGGCCCGCAAAAGCGGGCGACGGCATATAACATGCTCAAACGCGCGTCCACTGTGGGTTCCGCCTCCCTGGGGGTCGGGGTTCCCCTTGGAGCCACACTGGAGCCGAACCCTGGTAGATTGCAATCTAGGGGCGTGACGCTAAGTTTGGGAGCGTGTCACGCCTCGAGATGACAAGTCCCATTTTATTATCTAAAAGAAATGCCTAAGCGCGAGAGGTTCGATGAGCCGTCTGCTGACTACTCACGGAGGGTCGTCAGTAGAATCGAGACGTTCCTCGGAAAGCGCAAGACCTATGATAACCGAGGTCTCATGAGTGGCCCAGAGAGAAAGAGCGGAATATGGCGTGGACCGTGGTTGCTGGTTCAGCGTGGAGCGCGTTGAAGCGTGGGGTGGCTACCCAAAAATGGTGCTCAGACAGCTGCGCTACCGCCTCACCATGATGCTTCAACAGCTTGGATTTATGTATGTAAAAGAGGAGTGCAGAAGATTGGACAGGGGAGGGACGCGTCCACAAGGGGGAACGGAGGCTTGGGATTTTGCATCTCGGCTGCATCCATGGCCGGGGAAGGCGAATCGGTCCGTTCGGGAGGTCAGCGGATTGTCGCTGTGGAGCGCAGGGGCGAGGGCGTCGACCGACGGGCGGCGCACCAGGAGCCCCTCGCTGGCGCGGTAGGTCACGGAACGACGGGTCGAGCCCCTCCGCCAAGCGAGGCGGCGGTCGAGACAGTGAGAGGCTGACGTCCTCGTCGCGGGCGTGGCTGAGTACGGCCGACACTGCGTGCTGCGGCAGCCCGCGGAGTCGCAGGAGGCGCGGTGGAGCGGCTGCGCTTGGACGCGACGGCGAGGCTGGCCGGGCACGCTGTCGTCGAGAAAGGCACGCACGTCGAGATCCTGGGTTCGCAAAGGAGGGTTCGTGTGGATGCGGTCGAGTACGACGGCTACCCGGACGTTGAAAGTAAACAAATGTGGTGGAGGGACGCCAATGGTGACCTTGTGATGAGGGAAATCAACTTCGATGAGAACTTGTGGGCAGAGCTGCAGTGGCAGCAGCGTGGCGACGGCCGCCTTTGTCGGCTTCTGCGTCCGCGCGTGCCGCTCCCCGCCCATCACGACCCGCCGCCTCCGCACGGTCCTCCGCCGTCGCCGCCCCCGCCCAGCTCGAGCCGTCCGCCCGTGTCGCAGAGTCGAACGGGATCCACTTCCCGTGGGACATCAAGGGCGGCATCCTCGGCGACGCCGCGACATGAAAGGGGCCAGACCGCGAAACACACCGCACGCGGCCTGAGTCAGCCGGCCGGGCCCCACGCCGGCACCACGCAAGCCAGTGCCGACCGCACGGCCGCCTCGAGGCTGGTGACGCGGGCGAGCTTGGAGGTGGCCGTCCTATGCAGTGAGGGCGGCAGCGAAGCCGTGTCCAGCGCAAACGGAGACGCGCCGAAGTTGAACTCGATCGGCGCGCGCGAGTCGAGCCCGACCAGGGGGTAGAGCGGCATCAGCTGCGCCGGCCCACGACGTCTCCGAGCGAGCAGGCGGGGACGAGGGGCCGGCCGGAGGCGCCATGGCCGTGGAAGGCCTGTCCGTGGCAGCCAAAGGACGCGCGCTGTCCCACCCGGATCCCTGCGGGTGGCGTGAATGAGAGAAAATCGCGAGGCCCCACACTCCCCAGATACCAGATTGGCATCCATGCCTTTCTGGACAGGGTGGCCCGCCACAAGGACCCCAGGAATTGCGACTCGCCGCTTTCCTCCTCCCGCTGTGAGATTCTGAGAGAGAGAGACAATACCAAACAACTCTAACACTCACACGTCATTTGGGGCCTGGAGCCCTGTTCACGCGCGCAGATTCTGTGTGAGCTCTGTGTCTTGATTTGCCAACAACAAAACCTAAACCAAAACGTTCTGTCCTCCTCCCTCCCCTTTGCCGCCCCCCCAAAAGACAACGGTTCTCCGCGGCATCAGCCAAGTCGGGCTCGATCTGGCAGCCAGCCACTGCAAGGAACTACCTTGCAATCGCTGAGTAACC
>NW_005199978.1:0-2305 GCF_000372725.1 Emiliania huxleyi CCMP1516
CTCATCGACGGGGCTTGGCGAGCGGCCGCGCTGCGGGGCAGGGCTGGTGAGAATGGGCTCTGGCCACTCGCCCGTGCGGTTGTAACCCCGCATCTGTCGGACAGAGGCCTCGACCGCCCCTCGCGGCAAGCTCTCGAGCATCTCGAGCAGCTCGCCCGCCGCCATCGCCGCCTCGAACTGCTCCCTCATGCCGAGCGCGCCGCATACCCTGCGGACCGCCTCCTGCTGCACCTCGTCCGGCGTATCGGTTTCATAGCCGGACGAGTCAGCGGAGGCGGCCCGCTTGGCGGGCGGAGAGTCGGGCGACGGCGAGCGCGACTGGCGCGAGGGCCCGCTGCCGCGCGCGGACAGCGCGTTCTTGTCAACGAGACGGGGTCCAGCATCGGCACGGCCCCTGGCACCGCGGCCCTTGCCGCGCTGCTGCTGCCCACGCTTCCTGCCCGGGTTAGGGACAGTGAAGGAGCAGCCGCGCACTCCGCCGCCGCTGGGCGGCGGCGGCACGCGCGCGGCGGCGGCCGGGCCCGCAGGCGCGGCGGGCTGGCCACCCGCGGTGGCACCCTGCGGCTGCGATGCGGCTGCGGCGGCGTACGTCTTGGGCGCCGGCTCCGCGGCTGGCGGCGCGGCGGCAGGGGCGGGCGGCGCCGCAGGGCTCGCGCTCGCAGGCGGCTCCGTGGCCTGCGCCTGCCGCTCCTGGCGCACAGCGCGCTCGAGCTGCGAGTGCGGGTGCAGCTGTACGATGACGTCGCCGCTCTGCGTCGCGGTGAAGGAGACCGAGTACGGCGCTTCGCCGTCGTTCTTCTTCTCCGCGTAGACGAGCGCGTAGTCGCACACCTGTCGTTGGTGGTCAGTGAAGATGGTCTCTGTGCAGCGCTCGGCGGAGCCGACGCGAGAGAAGTGCCGCCTGAACGCCATGCGTCAGGCGCTGTTTGAATTTCGTATTTCCTTTGTTTCTACACTGTCTTTGAGATAAATTCTTTTTTACAGCGCTGCTGCGCCAATGCCGCCGCCACTGGTGCCGCCGTTGCGCTTCGCCATGGTTGAGGAGGGCATCTACCGCGGCGCCTACCCTTCGCTCATCAACCTGCGCTTTCTCGCGCGGCTGCGGCTCAAAACAGTCATCTCGCTGCTTCCCGAGCCGCCGAGCGCAGACCTGGTGCGGTGGTGTGAGGAGGAGGGGATCGCGCTGCACGCCGAGGTGGTGGCGCCCTTCCGTGAGGAGGTGGTCCTCTCA
This sequence comes from Emiliania huxleyi CCMP1516, assembly GCF_000372725.1. NCBI lineage: Eukaryota > Haptophyta > Isochrysidales > Noelaerhabdaceae > Emiliania > Emiliania huxleyi. Next base: position 1,232 of record NW_005199978.1, read on the forward strand.
CACGAGAAGGTGAACGCGCTCCTGTCTCGTCTGGTAGCGCTCGATGCAGGGCCCGTTTACCTCCACTGCCTCGACGGCGTCTGCGTCACCGGCACCGTCGTGCTGTGCCTGCGCAAGCTGCAGCGCTGGGCCGCAACCGCCGCGGCCGCCGAGTACTCGCGGTTCGCCCGCGACGGCGGCGACGTACCGCACTTGCCGCCCAGCCACGTGTCGCGCTTTGTCTCAGCCTGGAGGCCCGAGCCGCGGCGGGCGCTGCCGCAGCATTTGCCACGCTGGCTCGCGCTGCACCTCGGCGATGCCGGCGGCGCGCCGTCGGCCGCGCAGCGCGATCATGAGCGAGCGGGCGGGACTGCGCAGAACGGCGACGCAAACCCCACCGCTGAGAGCGCGTCGGGCGCGGCGGCGGCCTTTTCGAGTGCGTTGCAGGCATTGGCGCTGGAGGGTCTCACGATGAAGCCGGGAGTGCACTCGCTTCATCCGGCCGTTGGTTCGGCGGGCGCTCATCCGATTGGCGTGTTGGGGGAATCCGATATGCACAAATGAGTTATTGAGAGGAACCAGATCAATGCAGCAGAGTGATTGACATGTACGATGTGCAAAAAATATGTGTGCGCGTTGAGTGTGAGTGTGTATGTGTGCCTTTAGAGTCTAATGTGATGCACACAGTCGACACACAAACATCACGTGGTCGGTGTGGTGCCTCCCTGCTCCCACTATCCACGATCGGTCATCCCCGAAAGCGAATTGCGAATAGAGAATTTGTGAACCAGTAGAGCTGTCACAAACGTTTTAAGAGCTGAACAGTGTTGCTAGTGTTAACAGTAACAACAGAACAACAGTGGGGCTCCCCAACAACAGTAGCTAACGTTAGGCCAGCTGAACAACAATAAGGAAGGCCTGGCAGTGACCCACGACGATCTCCAGCGTCCAGTGCGGGTAATACCCGAAAATACCTGAAAAAACCCAGGTATTTTCGGGTTTTACCCGGGTTTTTTGGCATTTTCTGCTTGCTGACCACTGAACAACAGTAACAACAGTAACAAACAGTAACAGCTTGGGCTGGGGAGAACACTT
>NW_005199977.1:0-2305 GCF_000372725.1 Emiliania huxleyi CCMP1516
GCAGATCCTCGTCGACCTAAAGGAGGGGAGATGGTCCGGTGAGGCGTCTGTCCTGCTGCGATGCGCCAGACTAGCGGTGGCAATCGCGCCCACCCTGGACCTCCCCACGGGCGAGGAGGAGCTGGTGCGCGACGTCATCTTCGGGCTGGCACCGGTGCTCCAACCCATGCTGGCGGGCGTCATCGCGAACCCGGCGAGCTCGGAGAGGTCGGCGCCGTCGCTCGGGCTGCTAATGTGCGACGCCATCGCCGACCTGCTGGAATGGGGGCGACAGGCCCTACCGGATCTGGCGTCGCCAGATAACGGCATTCTCGAGCCATTGGTGGAGCACCGGATGTGGAAGGTGAAATACGGCCTCACGGACGGGATCTACGCAGGCACCTTCGCTCAGCTCCAGGCCTTGATGGCCGACCTGGGGAGGGCCTGCGACCGAGAAGCGGCACCAAAGATCCCGGCGCCAGCGAGCGAGGCGACTGTGACATTGAGCCTCGCCCACGAGGTCACCGCCACCTCGCGCGACGCGTTTGCCACCGCCTTCCGACGAGACGTGGCGGCGTCACTTGACGTGAACGAGGATGCGGTCTTCGTCCTCACTATCTCGGCCGACTCCACCGTCGTCGACTTCAGCGTGCCCGGCGCCGGTGACGTGGCGGGCATACTACGCGAGGACGGCCTTTCAACGACGTGCCTGACCCACTTTAACGGTGGCGGACTGCACTCCAAGTGCTCCAAGTGCAACCCTCGCCGAACTCAGGGCGAGACAGAAGAGAACGACGCGACAGAGGAGGAAATGACAAGGGAGAGAACGACGAGAGTGGGACGACCGCGAGGTGGCATGAAGGCTGCAGCGAGAAGCGGCGAGAGACTGCGAAGAGAGATAGGAAGAGGCTCCGGAAAGCGATAGAGCGCCCGCCCATGCCCTCCGCTTGTTGTGCAGCACTCGCGGCGCGCGCGCGCCGCGGTGTTGACCAACGACCGTGCCACTGGAGGCTCCCACGCCACTCGCGGCGATCCGCATCGAGGCCGCCCGTCGGCGCAGCAAAGGCACTGCGCACTTCTGGGCAGCGCCCAGAATGCAGGGAAGGCCTTGGCGCTTCTCGCCAGCCAGGCTGACTCGGCAACCGGCACGCGAGCCGACTGCGCGTCCCGAGCCCACGGATCGGCGCCGTCGCACAGGCCCGCCAGCCGCCGCACAGCTCCAGAGAGGCCACTGGCGTTGCGCTGCACTGCTTGAAGCTGATGTTGAGGCGCTGCACTGCTCAAAGCTGCCCCGTGCGCCGCCGCGAGCGCCGCGCCGTGGCCTCGTTCTCTGGCGAGCCCCAGCACGACCCCTCGCGGCCACTCGCGCCGTTGCAGCAGCTCCGACCCCGCCACTCCGGCTCCCGAGCGCGCGACGAGCACGAGGAAGAGCATGCGCATGGGCCAAAACAAGCGAGGGATCTTCGTTGACGAGGTAGTCCTCCCCCTCCCACCGGAAAACCTGTCCAAGAAGATCTGTCGAGCCGACCAGTCGTTTAGCCAAGCCCCGCACCTCTCGTGCCTGTACTGGCCTGAGTACGCCGGTGCTGTCCGCGACCGACAGACCGATCGCCCTAAGTTCCGCCAGGACCGCCTTCTCGCCCGCCACCGTGGCCTCTTGATCCCTCTCGGCTTCTCGGATCGCATCCCGTCGTTGTCTCACCCTGTCTGCTGCCGGCACGAATCTCTCCGGGCTGCCTCGCGTCCTTTGTGGCAAGATCCGTGTCGAGAACGTGGCTTATTTCTTCTTTCTGGCGGAATGAGCGGCGGCGGCAGCCCAGCCATGTTGACCGATCTGGCGGTGGGCAACCTTGGCTCGCTGCTGGCCCTCCTCTCCGGACGGCAGACGCGCGGCACGTCGCTCACGGCCCAGCTCGACGCGCGGCTCGACACCGAGAAGCAGGACACGCTGCTCACCTGGGCCACTCGGCACGGGCAAGCCGAGGCGGTGCGGCTGCTGCTCGAAGCCGGCGCGAGCGTCGGGGCGACGACTGGCGGCGGCGCTTCCGCGCTGTTCATCGCGTGCCAGGAGGACTACCCCGAGATCGCCGCGCTGCTCCTCGAGGCCAGAGCGGCGGTCAACCAAGCCAACGCCAGAGGCGCCACGCCGCTGTGCATCGCGTGCCAGAACGGCCACCTCGAGTGCGTCCGGCTGCTTCTCAAGGCCAGCGCAGCGGTCGACCAAGCCTGGAACAACGGCGCCACGCCGCTGCTCATCGCGTGCCAGCAGGGCCACCTCGACATCGTCCGGCTGCTGCGCGAGGCCGGTGCGGCGGTCGGCCAAGCC
>NW_005199976.1:0-2303 GCF_000372725.1 Emiliania huxleyi CCMP1516
GGAATACCCGCTTTTCCGAAGAGGGGGGTTCCCCCAATGGGCGGGGGGGGCCATTTTGGGGTTTTTTCAACTTGTCCCGGGTTCATGGGGGGTTGGGGGGTCCCCCTAATGGGGGGGGGGGGCTTAGGTTTTCCACCCACCCCACCCTGGGGCAAGGGATGGGAGCCTCAGCCAGCCTGGGGGTGGGCATGCTCTCGCTCAACCCGGGGAAGGGTTTCCCCATAACCGATATCCTGTCCCACCGGTGGCTGCCCAAGAGGCGCGCCGTCTCGTTGGGGCAGGTGCCGTTTTTCACCACCATTGCTTCCGTTCACCGCCACTCCGGAGCCCGCCGCGGTGGCCATGGTTTAAATTTCCACCACGGCCCCGGTGCCTTGGCTTCCGCCATTAGTGGCGGTTCCGTGGCCTCCGGGGCGGTTCGGTGGTTTCCGCCCGCACATTTCCGCATTTCCCCGGTTGCTGTTTGTTCCGACTGTGATCCCAAGGGACCTACAGTTGTCGCCCCTCAAGGTGTTTTAAAGCTTCCCCCCCCCCCCCCCCCAGGAGAACATGCGCATCCCCGAGTTCAAACGCAAGGGAGTGATCAGCGATTTGCCCGACTATCGCACGCCGTACCGCACTTCGGTCGCCGCCGCTGCCGCTGTCGCCGCCGCCACCGGCGCGGGCGGCAGCGCCGGCTTCGTGGTGCCCACGGGCGGGCAGACAATAGGGCACCAGGAGAGTATGGATTTGGAGGAGTACGGCCGGTGCGCCTCGCCCTTGCCTTCCGCACAATCACCACCCCATCGCGACCACGCACGTGCTTCACACACACCAGCACGAAACACGCCTTCAGGTTGAGACATGAGTCGGCGGGCGAGCTACCCAACTACCGCGGCAGCGCGGGCTCGGACGCGCGCATTTCCTGGATCGAGGCGACGCGTCACCGCCGCCATCCGACCCGAGTAGGTTCTTTCACGCGCTTTTGCTCTGAATAGGCGACCGCCGTCGCGCCCGATCTTGGGCCGAGCTCCTCCGAGGGGGCCGGCCCGCCCCTCTCTCTCCAGCGGCAGCACGCTTTCCTGGGCGCCCTCCCTGAGGGCGACCCGAGGCCGTGACATGGCGTGAGCTTTTGGTTTTGTGCGCTACGCGTTGGACCAATAGTACGCGGTCGCGGAGCGTGATCCCCTTTCCGCGGAGTAGTCATGATGTTCTGAACTTCTGATGACGATAGCTCGTCTCGCCGTTACGCCGAAGTCTTCATCTCATGACTCATCGCGGCCACGGGCCACACGCATCAGACTTGGACCCTCTCGAGCTGCCTCTTAATGAAAGGGGCCTGCACATATTTTTTATACGTTTTAGAAAAACCCGCATAGTCTCCCCCCTCCATTCTCTCCCCCTGTTGGCGCGCCCCCCCCCAGCCCGTAACCTGCCATATGTGGGAAGCTGGCCGCCGATCCTAAGAGACCCATCGCGGCCAGGGCTTGCTAGATCGCGCGGGGCGAATGAGTGATGAAGTTAGTGCCTTGGTGTCCGTCCCCCATGGTGGCTTCCCCTGATCTCTCTCACTCCCAGGGTACTCCCTCGGTGTGGTGCTCCCTTATCCCCCCCTCATCCCTCCCCTTTCTCTCTCCGAGATGACCCGTGCGCTACGTGCCAAGGTTCGGTCCTCGGGGGAGGTGGGGATTGATAATGTGTCATTATTGGGTATCCTTTGTCGATGGACGCCCAACAGTTTCGATTTCCCTCCTTAGCGCCCCGGGTAGAGCGTGGCCTCCCCTGGAGCCTGCCACGCCCGTTCTGTCTAAGCCCAGGGTTCAGCTTTCCTGTTGATCCTTATCGGACTGCGGACTGGGGTGCGAGTTCCATCTCACTGTCAGTGTGGCGTCGCCGGCAGTCATTGGCAGCGGTGCTACACACACTACGCCTTCATTCGTTTCCAAAGGAGTGTTTTCTTTTGACAGGTCGAGAGCTCGGGAGATATTTGTCTATGCGGGATGTTTTTCTCTTTTTCGGTTTTCTTTTTTGTGGAAGAAGCGAAGAAGGTGCAGGCCATGCATGGCTGGCTAAGGTGCAGGCGTGCGAGGGCGCAAGCTGCGTCGTGCGGGCTGCTAGCTGGGTGCTCACTTGTGTTGTAAGCTGCTGTTTTCTCAGGGCGCGGGCGGTCGCGCAGTGCGTGAGCCGCGCGGGCGTGTGTAAGTGTATTGTTGCACAGGAGTGCACAGGCATGAGGGGTGAAGCATTCCTGGCCGAGCCGCCCGGGAGCGCGCGCGACGTGCCACGCGCGCCTCGCCTGGTGGAACGGGGCTGTCGCGGGGTGC
>NW_005199975.1:0-2329 GCF_000372725.1 Emiliania huxleyi CCMP1516
AACGGCGGTGCGGGAACGATCCACGGACGAGCCGGCTCGTCCGTGGGTTCTGCGAGCACCTCCGTGCAGACTTGACGAAGAGCTGCGAGCGTCGGCGCGTCGAGCGAGGTCATGAAGACACGTATGAGGTCCGGATTGGAGAGAACGGAGAGTGGACGCTCCTCGTCGATCCGACGCTTGCTGCACGGCTGATCGCTGCTCATCGGGCGAGAATTGACGAAGATGGTGCGGCCGCTCTTGTGCTGCCCAACCTGCGCTGCAATAAGCAAAAAAATCGAAAGATAAGGTCAAAAAAAAATGCGGCAGTCCTGCTGTCTAGCGTACACCCACACCGCGCTGGTGGGTGTCCAGTCCGAGAGAGCCCGGCTGTTCTTCACCCCCCCAAAAAGTAAAAAAACTTCATACATACCTGACTGTTCGTACCTCTATCTGTCAGATACGTACCAGGGTCCAGGCTCTCTCTCTCTCGAGAGAGAGAGAGAGATTTTTTTTGATGTATGTGGCTCTTACGAACATACCCGTAGGTGAACTGCTGACAGGGTTTGCGATGAGGAGCGATCCGAACGTGCCTCGCGGGCCATCTTTACTGGCCTGATCAAGCAGCTCGACGACTTTCATGCCCTTTGAATTTATTTGTCCCTCGCGCCCCGCACTCGGGCCAGGAGGGGCTGTTCCCGGGCATTCACACTATATTCCTCTGAGATAATATTATATTTCGCCGCCACCGCGGCGCGCGCGCTTTATCCGCGCGCTATATTAGTAGAGCCAAACTTGTGTTCTTGTTTTGGATCAAACTTGTTACAGCTCAGCGAACGCGATGCGGCCTCTGCCTAGCCTCCTGCTCCTATGCGCGAGCTACGGCGTGACCGCTATCGCGTACGGGCACGCCCGGCGCCTTTGTCGCGACCGGCGAGGCGGCTGCTGGGGCATCCTGATGGGCCCCGCCATCGGGCTCGGCGTCGCGGAGCTCATGCTGGATGGCGAGGTTCACGTGAGACGCCGCTCGGCGCTCGCGCGCGTTTTTGCCTCGAGCTTGTGAGCTTCGCCTTTTTTTATTTTGAGCTTAGCCTTCGATGTAATGAAACAACGCAAGGCGGACATGGCATATCGCTCTCGGGCCCACAGACATCCCGCACACTCGCCGCACACCCGCCGCCCCCGCGCGCGCCCCACCCCGGCCGGGAGAAAGGGGAGTGACAGTTTGGGACTCGCAAGCCCGAGTATGTTGAGTCCTGGCTCAACAACGCAGATAACAAGAGGGGGTGGTCCGGCTCACAGGTCCGGCTCACGCGCCTCGAGCTCGCCATCTACCGCACTGAACACTTCCGCCCCCTCGCTCCCAACCCATCCACCCCGCCCTGGGCCGCGCCGCGCGATCTCGGGCGATCTCGCGCGATCTCGGGCGATCTCGGGGCCGCGCCGCGCTATCTCGGGCGATCTCGCGCTATCTCGGGCGATCTCGGGGCCGCGCCGCGCTATCTCGGGCGATCTCGGAGCGTCGCTCGCGCGGCGTCACACCTGCTCAAAAAGGAAGGAGGTTGGAGGCAGGAGGTCACGCCCCATCCAGAGCGCCGTCGTCGCCGGGTTTTTGGCCCCCGGGTCGTCGCCCGACGGTTGCTGCACGGGGCAGCAGACCACCGGACGGCGCGACGACGCCCCGTCCGGCACGCTCCCCCTCCACCCGGCTATTGCCGCACGAGCGCCCTCAGCGGCGGAATTTTTCCCTCGCGCTTCCTTGGGCCCCCGGCAACGCCGACGGACTTCCCGTCCCCCCACCTGCGCCGCAATCACCGCCGTGATTGTCGGCGCCGCGCCCCTTGGCGCCTGTGCATGTCCCGCGTGCCCGCCCGCCAAGGCTGGTGCCAAGGCCAACTCAACTGCCAAGGCTGGTGCCAGGGCCAAATCAACTGCCTGGCTGGTGCCAAGGCTCAAAGGCTCTCCTCTCTCTCTCTCCTCCCTCTCTCCCTCCCTCCCTCCCTCCCTCTCACCCCCCCCTCTCTTCTCTCCTCTCCCCATCCTCCTCTCTCCTCTCTCCTCCTCTATCCTCTCCTCTCCTCTCCTCTTCTCATCCTCTTCCCCTCTCCTCCTCTCCTCTCTACCCCCCTCTCCCCCAACAGCTTCCTCAAATCCTAACAGTTAGATCCTCCCTGATCGCCAAGCTACCACAGGGGAAGTAGACGTCGTCCGCCGCCGCCTCCGCCGCCCGCGTGCCTCCGCCCCGGTCAGCAAAAAATCAGCCTTATATCACGAGGTGCCAAAGCCGCAACATCTCCATGAGGGGAGCGTCGTGCGTTTTGCCGCCGGCGTCGGCGCTGGCGCCGACTGGGTC
>NW_005199975.1:2429-14753 GCF_000372725.1 Emiliania huxleyi CCMP1516
GAACGTGCGACAAACTCCCAACATCGCAGTGCATGATCGATGAGTGTACGGCATGATGACCCTCCGGCGAGCGCGTCCTCGACGGAAGCTCCCAAGCTCCACCCGACAGTCGGCAGGATGGTGGCCACGCGCTTCTTCTGAGCAGCTCGCGCTATGAGCGCTCGGCCGCCTCCGCCGCCATCCTGGCGGCAGTCGCCCTGGCCCTCGCAGCGACTGCAGCAGCACGCCTCGTCTTTGTGGCGGCCCTCGCCTCCTCGAGCGCCGTCTCCCTCCTCTCCAGCGCTGCGGTGGCCTCCTCCAACGCCGCCCTGGCCGCCCCCTCCGCCGCCTTGGACTCCGCCTGTGCAGCCTCGGCCTCCGCCTCCGCCGCCTCCGCCGCCGCCTCGGCCTCGTCCTCCGCCTCCGCCTCCTCCTCCGCCTCGTCCTCCGCAGCGTCCAAGCGCGCAGCTTCGGCCACCTCTGCCGACGCCGCTGCCTGGCTCTCCGCCGTGATGCCGAGCCGCATCCTCTCCTCGGTGAGCGTCTCGAGAAGCAGGAGAAGCCTCGCCTCCTCGGCCTTCTTCGCCGCCTCGGCTGCGTCTGCCTCCGACGGCGCCTCGGCAACCTCCTCGGGCTCCTGCGACGGCCCAGCCCCGCCCGCCCCGCCGCCCTTATTCTTCTTCTTCTTGCCCTTCTTGCCCTTGGCGCGCTTCTCCGCCTCGACCTCGGCCAGCAGCTCCTCGGCGTGCCGCGCCGCCTCCTTCTCCTCCGCCGCCCTCTGCGCCGCCCTCTCCGCCGCGCCCGCGGCCCACGCCGCCTCCTCCGCCGCCTTCTCCGCCGTCTTCTCCGCCGCCGCATGCTCTGCGAGGGCGCGCACGCACTCAGTGTGGCCCTGCTTCTTGGCCCACTGCAGCGCGGTCTTGCCACTCGTAGTGCACAGCGTCACGTCTGCGCCCGCCCGCAGCAAGCAGAGGAGGGCGGCGGGGTGGCCGTGGTAAGCGGCGAGAATCAGTGCGGTGCTGCCGTCTCTGCACTGCAGGTCGATCTCCGCGCCGTGCCGCAACGCCAACTCGACCAGCTTCTCGCGGCCAGACGTGGCGGCGCCCATCAGCGCGGTGGCGCCACTGCTGGCCTGCATCAAGACATCCGCGCCGCGCTGGAGCAGCGCCTCGGCCAGCCCCTCGTGGCCATGGGCCATTGCGACCATCAGCAGCGTCACGCCGCTCTCAGGCCAGTCCGAAAAGATGCACTGGAACGTCGCGTCGACCCGCCCGCCGCCGTCGAGCCACGCCAGCACAACCGCCTCATCGCCTCGCCCAGCCGCTCGCTGGATCTCCGCTGGCACCGCACCGCCGCTCGGCTCAGCCTCCGCGCCGCCCTCGCCGCTCGAAGCAGAGGCCGCGGCACTCGCACCCACCGCCGCGCCTGCGCCGCCTGCCTCAGCCGACGCTGCCATGCTCCGGCCCGCAGCCACCTCGCCGAGGTACATCTTGAAGGCCTCGACGCACTCGGCGTGGCCCTCCTCCTTGGCCCACTGCAGCGCCGTCTTGCCCTCCACATCGCGCAACGTCATGTCTGCGCCCGCCCGCAGAAGGCGGAGCACGACGGCGGGGCGGTTGTGCACTGCGGCCTGCATCAGTGCGGTGCCACCGTTTATCTTGTTCTGCAGGTCGATCTCCGCGCCACGCCGTAGCAGCAAATCGACCACCCGCTCTTTGCCGCCCTGGGCAGCCGCTGCCAGCGCCGCCCACGCGGAGTCCTGTGGGTTCATCTCCGCTCCGTGCTTTAGCAGCACGTCCACCATCCGCTCGCGGCCGCAGTAGGCTGCAGTGCTGAGTGCAGTGTTGCCGCGACTGTTCTGCAGGTTGATGTCGGTGCCACGCTTCAGCAGGAGCTCGACAATCTGCACGTGCCCGTTCTGTGCGGCGATCATCAGCAGGGTGCGTGGAACCGGAATGCCGACCTCAGAGGGTCGCTCAGCGAGAGTGTCGGCCTTCCCGCCTTCATTCAGCCACAATCGCACTGGTCCCACGCGGCCGTCCGTAGCCGCCTTCAGGACGTTATTTGGGACTTCGCCGCCCGGCGCGCTGTCAGCAGACGGCGGCGGCGGCGGCGTGCGGCGCGGTGCGTTGGCGCGGGAGCGCGAGGCGGGCATACAACACATGCCGTCTTGGCCGCTGCCGGTGCGATTTCTTTTTGTGCCGTGAAAGGGAAGGTAAAAAACTCACGAGCAGCTCGCTAGGAGCGCTGGGCCGCCTGCGCTGCCATTCTGGCGGCAGTCCTGCGCCCTGGCCCTCACTGACACTCGCAGCGACTGCAGCAAGCAGTCCCACCCAGCAGCACGCCTGGCCTCGCCTGCCTCTGTCGCGCCCTCACACTCGACAACGTCTAACCCCCCCCCCCCCCCCCTGCTAACCACTCAGCGGTGGACAGTGCCCTCTATGTCAGGCTGAGGCTCATCGCTTTAGCCTTGTAATCCGTGTGCGTGCGCGTCAGCCTTTCGTTGCCCCGTAGTCTCCAAAGCCCGTATGCTCCGTACATGAGTCTCGGCCTTACTTCGGCGGGCGGTATTTCTGGATTCGTCGCGTAAGGAGGTTCAAGACGCCGGCCTGTTCCAGGACGGCCGTAGCCGTGTGGTTCGTGACGAAGGCGTTGTAGGTCAGCGCCTGGCAGTCGGCGAGGAGCGCCGGGTCGCTCATGAAGCGGTTGACAATACGCGGGAGGTCAGCAGGCGTGGGCGCAAAGTGGACGATGCCGGCCCAGTAATGCTGGTCGAGTGGGTGCGAGTCCTGGGCGACGATACAAGCGCGGTTTGAGGCGAGCACAGCGCCGCGAAACGCTTCGAAGGGGCATAGGTTGCCTTGTGGCACGCGATGAAAGACGAGCTGGAGCGGGTGCGTCGTGAGAAATTGTCGCATGTCGGCCCACGTCTGCAGCTCCGCCTGTGTCACGTTGTGCCAGAGCGGCGCGGTGGTTTGGGCGTACGTTTTAGGTGGCGGCCGGGTGCCCACGACCCCCACGCCTCGCCTGGTCGCCTGCACGCCGAGATCAAAATCGGGGACGTAGCTGGGAGGGACGTGTCGCAGCGTCAGCTGAACGTGCGGCCGGAGCCACTCCAGGTTCGCCAGCGAGTAATCCCAGAGCTCCGAGGCGTTGTACAGCTCTTTTGTTGCGAGAATGTGTTTGTTGTGAGCGAGTGGTTGCCTGTTGTAGAGCACTCCCAGTGGTTCGCTCTGGTAGAGCACGAGGTGGGCGCCCTTGGCGACGGCACGCGAAACAATCTCGCGCGTCCCCGGCACTGCGTTCCAATAGCCGAAGAGCACGACAACCGGGCTGCCGTGCCTAACGACCTCGGCGACGATGTCGTTCCGTGTTCGCGATGCGTCCGTGTACGCGACGGAGTAGTTCCGTCGTGACAACGCCGAGGCGATGGTCATAAGCACTGGGAGGTAGCGCCACTCCTCCCAATTTCTGTGGTGCGGCGCCCACCACAGCCATACGTCGACGGGAGCCCCCACAAGACGGTACGGCCAGTCGACATGGATATTGTCGATAGGGTTCGCCATCAGTGATGACCTCGCACAAGTCCATCGGGTGCCCTCCCAGCACGCGCCGACAACGGCGTTCGCCGTGGGCACCAGGTTGGGACCTTTGGGGTGCGGCATGCCGGCTTCCATCGCCATGTCGTTCGCATCGTGCGCGGCTCGATCGGGCGTGGGCGTTGCTGGGGCTGGAACGGGCGTGCCCTTAGGGCGGCCGTTCCTGTAGATGACGGCGTGTGACAGGAGAGGGAGCAGCGACGCCGACATCTCGCGGAGCAGAACTTGCCGAAAACGGAGCAGAACTTCCTGCTTGAGTGTTGAGAATTTAAACAAAAGAACTCTCTCTCACAGCAGACAGGCTCGACACAGGTGCGTGTTGAGAAACCGCCATGGTCGGCCATGGGGCGGCTTGAAGTTGAAGAGAGTGCCGCCAAGCGCAGGGGGGGATAGTAGGGGACTTGAGGGGTCGCCGGTTTTGCTAGGTCACGTCGGCGCAGGTAGGGGGGGCTCGTGGCGTGTGGAGTTTTGACACGTTTGACAGGGGGGAGGGGGCAGCGACAGTCGTGTGTTTTGACTCATCGTTTTGGTCAACGAGGCACATCGCTCCGTCCGGTCCAACCGTCGACACACACGGCTCAGGGGAGGGGGGCACTCGTGGCGGGTCGAGTTTTGACAAGTTTAATTTTGGTCTCGCGAGAGGGCAGAGGACATGGGACCTCAACGGCGTGCGGTTTTGACATGTTTGACCATTCACATATGGACGATGGAGCAACACACACAGCACGACAGTCGTGGCGCAAGGCCCTTTCCACCAGCTCCTCCCGTGGAAGCAACACCCTCGCCAGGTAGAGCTCTACCTCAGAGCACAGCGGTATGCACAGCCACCGCCGCTGGGATTGAATTAGTACCTACTGTAAATCCGTTGCAGAAGTCTTCTAGGGTCTGAACCTGCGCCGACTCCAGAGACGCCAAGTACTCAGACGCCATCACCTGCACAGTTGCATCTTCGGACGGAAGCAGCGACTGGATGCTCTTCTTCAAGTGTGCACCCACTTTGGCAACCGAGGAAAGACGTCAGTGCCCACATCCTTCAGCTCAGTGAGCGCGCGCACGCGGAGAGCGACGGAACCCTCGAGCTGAATCATCCAGCCCTTGAGCAGGTTGCAGTACCATTTGAAGACAACCTTCGTAAAATCCTCGAAAGATGCCCTCTTCTTTGTACACTTAAAGGTTACAGACGTCCCGACGCGACGTGCAGCTTCAGAAGCATATATCGTGGCGTTGCGTTTCCAGCGCAGAAGTAGCGTCAGCAGCGCTCGCAAGAACACACCGATAGGACCACGATTGGTTTCCGTGAGAGAATCAGATGCTTGCCTCACAAACTTGTCACAAAATAGGAGAGTTGAGAAACGCTCCGTGTCGCTCGACGAAGGAGAACGCCTGGAGCGCGTCCGCAGAGGACCGTGATGCTATCTGCAGGCATGCCTCCACGAAGTGGCTCATGCGGTCATTCAGAATGTCGGCCTCTCCGATGAAAGTCAGAAGATGCCCCGCTTCTCCTATTTGTGCCTGATCGAGGAAGTGCAGGCGTGCGACAGCAGATGTAAAGGATCGCCTTTCGAAGAATGCGAGCAGCTCGCACGCGGTTGTTCGCATCCCATGCGAGCAACATTCAGCCCTGGCAAGCGCAACAGCATTACACCAAGACATGAGGTAAACGAGTACTTCAGGCGGCAGCAGCGCCACCATAGAGCGCGAGGGCGGCAGCCATGAGGACAAGCGCCTCCACTCCAATGACATTTCGTGTCCAACGAAAGATCGTCCGCAGCGCCACACGTCGTTCGCGTGCAGCATCTCCACCTGCTCGTACTCTTCGTTGTTGTCCTTGCCGAACACGTACGCCATCGGACTCTCCGTCCCACCCCGCCATAACCCGGCCCCCACCGCGATAGTTTGCGTGTGCGTGGAGTGTGCCTGTGTGCGGTGTGTGCGGGTCCGACCGCCCGGGCACTCTGGGACACGGTGAGCACCGCCAGAGTGCTGCCTCCGTGTGCCCATACGCTGCCCACACGGCCGCCCGGGCGTCGACTCTCACACGGGAGAGCGCTCCACGCTAGCAACCCGACTGGCTCCTTTTCCATCTTCAGGCGCCCAGACGAGGGCACATGGCTTTTTGGGGTTAGAGATCATGTGCCCATAGCTGCCCTACTGCCCCGAGTCAACCGCTTTGAAGAGCTCCTGTCTTGGGCTGAGGAGCGCGCCGCTGCCAACGGCATCATTCTGCCCTACCAGCAGCCCGGGTTCAAGCCTGAATCAGTGATGCCGCCGGTTCGCACCCCGGCCGCCGCCGCTAGCTCGGCCGCCGCCGCTAGCTCCAGCTCAGATGATCCTCTAGATCTCCCCCCTCTAACCGCTGATGGGCCGGTGTCGATGCAGCTTCCTGAGCCTGAAGGCGAGGAGGAGCTTAGCTTTATGGACTCGGTGTTCTGTGACCCCCCGCCTGAGGACGGTGACTGACTTCTAGCTGTGTGTATCGCGCGCCTTGCGGGGCTGTCGCGGTGTGTGCGTTAATACCGCGCAAAAGGGCTTTACCCGCGCAGACGCAATTACTCTGCCGCGGTTCCCCTTTTGCGCAGCAACACCTTAAACTTTTCAGGCCCTCCAAATTCGGGTCGGAGCGTAGCGGAGTGGGCCCCGAGTTTGAAAAGGGCGACGGACGCTTGCGTCCTAGCCTCCAACAACGCCTCCCCGGCGCAGAGGGGCCCCCGGAGGGATGCACAACCGACCCACGCCACGCCGCTTGCGGCGGTCCTCTTCCCAGCTCCGCTGAGGGCCCGCGCGTTATTCAGCCATCGCCGGAGGCATCGCCCACATGCTCGTCGGCAATCCGCTGCAAGGCGCCACAAGTATTCCGCCGCCACGCCTCTGCAGGCCGCTGTGCAGCAGCAGTAGCATAGAGAGCGGCGGGCAGTCGGAAGAGGAGCGGTTTAAGCGGCCCCAAGACTCCTCGCTGCAGTCGATCCTTCGCTCGGTGCCGCTTGCGCGCCGTGGTGTCGAGTATGTCGCCCCGCTGGCATCGCGCGGCGAGTTTGGCCGATCCGTTGCGCACTCCCCGCTGCTACTGCCGCCGCCCAGTCGCGTGCTCGAGCTCTCTGCCGGGTCGACGGCCGCTTGGAGCAGCCGGGTCCACGCCGCCGACAGCAGCGACGGTAGCATGCTCGTGGTGGCGGCTGACCTCACCCCGCCGGCCGACGCCGCGGAGGGCGGACCACTGCCCTGCAGTCGACAGACTGCATGCCGGTCCTCCGAACCATCTCTTTCCCCACAGGCGCCTGCCTCGCTATCGACAAGCATCAGGCGTGAACAGCGTCCATCCCCTGCAGCTGTGATCAGGCGTCACCTGCCTCGCTGCCGACAACGCTCGCCTCGCCGACTGCGCACGCCTGCAGCACCTCGCTCCCTTCGACGTCGTGTTCGGCGGTGCTCGAGCCGCCCGCCGCCCACCCCCGCTCGCGAGGGAATGACAAGTCTACTCAGCTCCTCAGGCCACATGCTCTGCACATGCCGCTGGCCATCGAGGCCCTTCGCATTCTGCCGCGCCGCCGCCGCTACAACCGCCGCCGCCGCCTCCTCGCCGCCGCCGCTTGGCGAAGAGGCGACCCTGCAGCCTGCCGCCGCCACACTGCAGCCTGCCGCCGCCCAGCGGGCCGCCCGCACTTGCGGAGGAATAGCCCTCGACGCGGAGGAGGTGGACGGCTTCGTGGATGGCCTGAGGCCGCTGCTGGGCAGGCGAGGCGCCGTGTCTCTTGCACATCAACTTGCCCCTTCCTATTTGTTGAGTGGTGGCAGGCGAGGCGTCGCCGTGTTCGACCACGAGGGGGGGTGGCCTTGGGGGCTGGAGGCGCTGCTGCGGCGAGCGGCGAGCGAGAGGGGCCCTCTTCCGCCTCCACGCGCCGGGGCCTTGCCCGGACACGTCCCGAGCCCGTCTGCAGGCGAGGAGGCGAGGCCTCTTCTTCTACGTGCGGCGAGGCCCTCTCTTCACCAACTTCGACTACGTCCTCTCCGCCCGCCCGCTGTTCGACGACGTGAGCGAGATGCGGCCGAGATGCGGCCGAGATGCGGCCGAGATGCGGCCGAGATGCGGCCGAGATGCGGGCCGAGATGCGGCCGCTGCCTGGCGAGCTTGATGGAGGGAGACCACCCAACGGCCAGGTGAGCGGAGACCCGCTGCAGCGCGACGCGCGGGCGGTCGCCTGGGCCTTCCTCTCCTTCGCGCCCGCCGTCGCGCTCCTCGCCGCCTCCTTCCGGGCAGGCGCGCTGCCGCAAGAGCTCGCCCCGCACCTCGAGGCGGCGAGGCGAGGCGCGGCTCTCGCCCTGGCGGTGAGGCTACTCCTCCCCTTTGCTGACGTTCTCACCTCGAGGGACCTCGTGCTCGCCCTCGGCCTCGCGCGGCCGCCGCCTCCGGCTCCGCCCCCGCCGCCGGCGCCGCGCCGCCGCGCCCGCGGGCGCGGTTGGTGAGGTTCGGTGTTTTATAAGCCTGGGGGGGTGTACAACAGACACGTTTGGACATGGATACTTACGCGAGACCAGCACGCGAAAGGAATGGCGCGTATTTCGTTTGCACTTTTCTTCACTGTACTCGCGCGACTCGCGACTCGCGACCTCACGCGGCGTCCTCGTACATACTGCCCATCTGCTGGCTGAGGTCCCCCTCGGACAAGCCCGTGCCGTCGAGCAAACCCGTGCCCGCCGGCTCGGCGGGCACTGAGGCGCGCGACGGCGCCCCCCCCCCCTTGACAGCAGCGGCCACCTGCCCCTCCGGCCGCCGTTGCTGGGCTGCGAACGCGGAGGCCTCTTCCCCTCCCCCACCACCGCCCTGCTGCGGCTGCGGCTGCGGCGGCTGCGGCTGCTGCGGCTGCTGCGGCTGCTGTTGCTGCAGTCGCGCGATCAGGTCCGCCTTGACTCCGCCCAAGGGCAAGCTCCGCGCCCGCAGCAGCTCCTTGAGCTCGGGCACCTTGAGCGCCGCCAGCTGCTGTGACGGCAGCTGCTCCGACGGCACCCCCTCCCCCGGCTGCTCTGGCTGCTCTATCTGCGGCGACTGCTGCGCCGGCCTGCTCGGCGTTGCCTCTGTCGATCGCGCCGCCTCTGCGGCGGCGCGAGTCTGCCCCGACACGCCCCGCCCCTCTCCCTCTGCCCTAACCTCGGGGGCGGGGCGGGGCGCGAGGTCGTAGCGAAGGATGCGGAGCGAGTCGCCCGCCTGCTCGACGGGCGTGCGGGACGAGGCTCGCAGCCGCAGGTGGCGGGTCAGCTCGCGGCTGCCGGAGAGAAGGTGCGCCGCCGCCCGCCCCTCCCTCCCCTCCCGCTTGAGCCACTCGCCCAGCACCGCCCAAGAGTCCGCCGCGCCGTCTGCGTCGAGCCTCCCCCCCCAGGGGGGGTTCGAGACCACGAGCGACGGCGCGTGCGGCGGGACGTACTCAGAGCAGCACCCGTGCGAAAAGTCAATCAGCGCCTCGACGCCGGCCGCAGCAGCGGAGCGGCGGGCGAGCGCCAACGCGCCCGGGTGGACCTCGTTCGCCATGATCGGCGCCGGCGCCGCGTCTCTCCTCACCGCCCTCGCCTCCGCCACCGCCTCCTCCCACGCCTCCTCCCACGCCGCCGCGTGCCTCCCGCCACCCCACTTGACCAGCGGCGGCGGCGAGGCGCGGAGCAAGCCGGGAGCAGTGCGGGTGGCGATGAGGGCGGCCTCGACGAGCAGCGTGCCGGAGCCGCACATCGGGTCGCAGAGGGGGGAGGTGCCGTCGTATCCCGCGTGCAGCAGCATCGCCGCCGCAAGAGACTCCTTCATCGCAGCCTTGTGCACCGCCTCGCCGCTGCGGTAGCCGCGCCGGTGCAGCGAGCCGGCGCCGGACAGGACGCGGTACAGCCGCGCCTCGCCGCGGTGCACGTGCAAGTGGAGCGGCACGTCCGGCTCAGCGCGGTCCACCGAAGGGCGCCAGCCGCGCTCCTCTCGCAGCGCGTCGCAGGCCGCATTCTTGACTGTCAGCGCCGAGAAGTGCGTGTGCGTCAGCGGCTCCCCCCCTCCCCCCTCCTCGCCGCCGCCCGCCCTCCGCCCGCTTCCGCCCTCGAGGCGGCGGCGGGCGGCGGCGGCCGTGTCCGCGTCCCGCGGCTCGCCGCACTGGTAGCACTCGTCCTTGGACGCAAAGACGAGGGCGTTGCACGAGCAGCACACCCAGTCGCCAGCCCGCATCTTGCCGCTGGCCCTCGCGCGGTCGAGAGAGAGGACCGCGCCAACAGAGAGGGTCTGCTGCTCGGACGCCACGACCTCGCTCCAGCGGACGGCGCGCGCAAAGTCGTACAGGGACGCCTGCGTGTGGACGGCCTCTCGCCGCTCGAGCAGCTCCATCACGCGCAGGGCGGTGCGGCTCCACAGCACCGCGCGGGCGCCGACCTCGGGCCCGCCCTCGAAGTGGACGCCGAGCCGGCCGCACGAGACAGCAGACGCGCCGATCTCAGGCGAGGACAGCTCGGCGGCGAGGACAGGCTCGAGGCCTCCGAGCGTGGTCGCAAAGTAGGTGGACGGGCGCGGAGCGGCGCTCAGGGCGGCGCTCAGGTGGGAGAGCGCGAGCAGCATACAGGCACACACCGGCTTCCGCCTGGGCGTGCTGCTTGGCTCGCGAGAAAATAAAAAATGGAAATCCAAGTGCTCCAAATTTTTCTTGTATGCCGCGAGGGGGGCGGAGTTGCGCCGAAAGGCGAAAGAAGCCGCGAGAACAAGGGATCGGCAGGCGGCGGCGGCGTCGCAGAACGAGGCAGATAGGAGAGCGACGCGACAGTCGACAGAGGAGGAAGGAAGCGACACAACAGTAGAGAGGTCGACTGTCTCGCGGCGCGGCGGCCCCACGAGAAGCAGTCAGGAGACTATGACGTGCCAAACTTGCACAACGGGAGTTGGGGAAGCGTGACGTGCCCAAGATGTCCAATATTAGGGGTCTGGGTGTCAACGACGCGCCACTGCGCAGGGTGTGGGAATATAGGGATATGGGGACACGGCGGACTATTCATCACTCTGGAATGAGAGAGAGAGAGAGCGAGGGAAGGAGAGAGAGAGAAGGAGAATAATAGGTGAAGCCTCTCGATGTAGGTCAGGCCACCGGTCCTCATGGGCGTCCTCGTGCCTCACCTCCTGCGACACGCGTGCTAGAGCTGAAAGCCTAGAGGGGTACCCTAAGCTTGCCCGCAACCCGATCCCGATGATCTGGCCCGCTGGGTGTGCTCCTTTTAATTAGGATTTACATTTAGCCCCCTGGGCCCTGGCCCTGGATCCTGGATGTGTGACTGTGAGGCTGTGATGACTGCACTCCAAGTGCTCCAAGAAAAACTCTAGAATTCACCGCGTAGCGAATAGACACAGACATATCACATATCAGTCACATCAAAACCCGCACTGGTGGCATGAGCTCCGCCGGCCATATGCCTCTATGGAAGACTCTATCCGACTCGGTCCAATCTCCTAACCAGCACACACACACCCCGCCCGCCCTCACACGTCCGTCGCCTGGCTGACGGCACGGATCTCGTCCTGCAGCGCCTTGAGGTTCTCCTTGACGCTCCGGATCTCCGCCTGGATCTCCTCGAGCCGCTGCCCCGTGCTCTGCCGCGCCGCGAGCCCCTCCCCTCCTCCCTCGCCGCCGGCCTGCGCCGCCTCTCCCACCTGCGCGGGCGCGTCTTGCACCAACAGCGCCTCCGCCTCGGAGGCGCCGACGGCAGACGCGTCGATGGCAGCGGGGGACGCCGGCGCGGGCGCCGTCGGCGCAACCGCCCTCGCCTCCGCCGCCGCCGCCTCTGCTGCCGCGGCGACGACGGGCGGCGGCGGTTGCTGCTGCTGCTGCTGCGCAAGCGGCGCCTCTGCCGCCGCCACCGCCTCTGCCGCCGCCGCCGCGCCGGCACGCGCCTCGGCGAGGCGCGCCAGCATCGACTCTGCCTCCGCTTCTGTGCTCGCCGCCTAGAAGGGAGGCTTCCGAGAAAGGCTCGGCCGACGGGCGCCCACAGGACTGGGACCCTCCCGCCTCGCCGCCGGCCGCCGCTGCAAACGCCACCGCGGCCCGCTCCCCCTCCTTGGCCTCTGCGAGCGCGCCCTCCGCCGCCTGCGCCACGTCCGCAGGCACCTAAAGGAAGGGGGAGGCCCGAGACGGCTCCCAAATCGCCTCCCCCCGCCTCCTGCAGCCTCGCGGCGCGGGCACCGCAGCGGCGAATGCGCCGCGGGGCGGCGCCGCGTCCGGCGCCTACAGGACGGCTCCGAGAAGGGTCGCGGGAGGGGCCTGCGAGGCGCGCGCCGCGGCGGCGGTGCAGCCGGCGGAGGGACGTACGTCGGGTCCTCCTGCGAAGGGGCGGGCTCGACGCTCGGTGGCTCGACCCTCGGTGAGGGCGCGAGTCTCATCCCGCGGCTGCTGGGCTAGAGACTCGAAGGGGGGGCTCTCTCACTGCTCTCTCAGCGCTCGCTGCGTCTCTCCTGCACAAGGAACGAGTCGAGCCGCGCCACCGCCCGGACCAGCTCCTGCCGCAGCACCTGCCGTTGGGGAAGGGGGGAGAGGTGCCGAGGAAACGTCGCGGAAGCGGCCCTGAACGCCAGCCACAGCGCCTCGGCGCCCGCCCTCGACGTCGCGCGGATCGCCTTGCCGACGACGGGCGCCGCCGCCTGCACCGTCCCGTCCACCACCGGCGCCGCCGCCTCGACCACCGCCCTCACCTGCCCAGGGCCAGGAGGAGGGCTGAGGAGGAAGGCTGCGGAGGGGGGGGGGGGGGG
>NW_005199975.1:14853-37683 GCF_000372725.1 Emiliania huxleyi CCMP1516
CCCGGAGAAGCCAAATTGTAGTGCGCGAGAAAGGCCCAGCCGAGGGGTGATGTCGTCCTTCTGGCTAGTCAAGATGCCGAGCCACCTCGAGGAGAGCTGCCAGCAGCAGACCGTCCGGCCACAGCCTAGGAGTACGTCGAGCCGGGCGTAGAGAGACGAGATAGACATGGACACGTACACGCTCCCAACGAGCGCGGCCACAGGCGGGGACAGCACCGTTGTTGGGCGAGACGGGCGTCGATGACGAGTACAAGCGGAGAGGGCCACCCGCGACTAGCCGCGCCACCTGCCCCGCCACCGCCTCCCCAACCTCCCCGCCACCGCCTCCCCGCCCTCGCTCTACTACCAGCAGCCGCGCCACCTGCCCCGCCACCGCCTTCCCGCCCTCGCTCTCCGCGAGCGGCGCGACCGCCCGCTGCAGCGCGCCGTTGGCCTGCGCGGCGCCCGACTCTGCGGCCTGCGGGGCTCAGAGAGGGCTGAGCGACGGCTCCAGAGACGGCTAGGCAGAGCGGCTCGGAGAGTCGGCCGCCTGCCTCGCCGCCGCAGCCACACCGCTCGCCGCCGGCTGCGCCGAGGTCCAGAGTGTCCCGCCGGCTGCGGCGAGGCCCTTTGCGACCTGCGGCGAGGCCTAGAGGAGGTGGCCGCGAGAGGGTGGAGAGGAGGCTCCGCCCCGCAGCAGCTCTCCCTCGCCTGCAGGGCCGCGCCTCGCTCACCGCCTGCCCGATCGCCGGTGGAAGCTCGGCCGCCGCTCTCGAGAACAGAGGCGCCACGTCCTGCCTGAGGCCGCGCTCGAGCGCTGGCGCCGCGTCCTTGAGGGAGCGCTCGACGGCGGGCGCAACCTCCTCCCGGATCGACCGCTCCAGCGCCGGTGGCGCCTCCTTGAGACTTTTCTCGAGCTCGATCCGCGACGCCGCGAGCGCGGCGCCGGCCGTCTGCTGCTGCTCCCGGAGCGCAGTCGTGGCGGCCTCCTGCTGCTGCCGCAGCGCGGTGGCGGCGGCCTCCTGCTGCTGCCGCAGTGCCTGCTGCGAGCTCCGCAGCGCAGAGGCCAGGCGGGCAGCGGGCAGCTCCGCTTTTGACACAGCAGGAGAGTCGATGCGGCCGGAAGGAAAGACCGGCGCCACAGAGGCCGGCGCTGCAGAGGCGGAGGAGAGGACCTCCGCGGGAGCGACCGGGCTCCGCTGCACGACGACTGTATTCGGCTGCACGATTAAGGGGACGAACAAGGCGACCATCGCCGGCGTCGCCACCATTGTCGCCGATAGAAGCTGCTCAAGCCTTCCCTGGGGGTCGATGCAACACGACGGGGACCCAGGGAAGGCGAGCAAAAACCTTATCCCGCGCGCGGCCCGGCCGCATGAGAGAGAGATCTCTCTCTCTCTCTCTCCGGCCGCATGATGGCTGTCATACAGCCGTCGCAGCCATCGGCCGGAGGATGGCTGTCGCGAATTCGACCCACCTTCTCGCCGCCCCGACACGAGCCCAGGTGGCTCCACTCTCGCTCCGCGAGCAACCACACCCTTGTTCTGGATGGCTGGCGTCGTTATCTCTCAGCCATCGCGTTGGAACGCTTGGTCAGGATCTAGCAAATTGCATATAAGCTCAGCCATCCTCCGGCCGATGGCTGCGACGGCTGTATGTAGTATGGCAGCCATCTTGCGGCCGGGCGGATGGCTGGGACACAGCCATCGCAACCATCGGCCGGAGGATGGCTGCACTGGCGCTGGAAGGCAGCCAAAATGGCGCGTGCTGGGAGGGCGGAGTGGCAAGGATCCTGTAAAATTGCAGCCATGCGTATTACGACCTTATCCACAAGATTGTCGACGCAGCGCCGGACCTCGGCTTCCAAGCCCGCTGGCGAAGCGACCGGTTGTCCAGTGTCGAGATGGGGGCGCCAGAGATAACCCGCACGCTCTTCGCCTCGAGAGTCGCGCTCTACACGATTCGCGAGGGGGGCAAAATCCAACTTCACAGCACACAGGACTTCAAGTAGACTGAGCTACGATGCATCAGTGTACCAGCGCCGTGTGCATGCCGCGCATCATTAGGGCATTGCCTCGCTCGGACTCCACGAGCTTCAGGCGGAGAAGCTCCGCCGGACTCTTCTCGGCCGACGGGGCCCACTGCTCGCCAATCTCGCCCCTCCCACTACTCGGTTGCCCAGTGGGCGGCTATCCAGGCGGCTGAGAAGGCGGCATGGGACGCGGCGCGCTGCCCTAGGTTTAGGGCGGCTTTGGACGCTATGCCGGAACAGGGGCCGGGATGTTGCGACGGAGGGCCGGAGCTATGGGCTGGCGCCACGACGTTGCAGGACACGGAGGGGTGGAAGGAGCTGGTGAAGGCGGGAAAGATTCTGCTCTTCGACGAGGATCGGGCGGTGGTGATGCGATATGCTCCTGGCGGGGGGCGCGGTCGAGGGCGCGGGGGTGGGTCGCGCAGTGCCCGCTGGCGGGGCAAGCGGCGAGGGGGTCGCCGGGGGGTTGGGATGATGGGGATGGTCTTTTCGGCGAGCACTACGGTGCTCGCGGATTCGACTGTCCCCCCGATCGTGCCCACCTCCATGAGGACGACGGCGCCTTCTAAAGGTCCGTCGCAGGCTGTGCCTCTTTTGGTACCTGTGTCGAACTTGGTTGAATTCTTTTCTTCTTGTGCTAATAAAATAAATAAATAGAGCAGTCATCTCCAGGGAGAGATGGGCGACGCACACGAACACAGAGGGACAGTGCGCACCCCGCCCCGCTCGCAGGGCGTGCATCACACAGGTGGACTGTGTGACTCCTCGGGTTTCTGGGACTCAGAGGTGTGCTAGTCGCTATTCTCCGACAATTCCGACATATCTGCTTGTGCTAATAAATAAATAAATACAACGGACACGCCAAACGAGGGGTGGGAGAAGGACAGGGTCCCCACCTGCACAAGCAGGATCTTGTAGGACGATCAGGGACACAGGGGAACGGGAGCGGGGAGCGCATCGCGACACGGAGGGGGGCTGGGCAGGCTGTGAGAGAGGCTTGAATCCTAAGAATTCTTTTCTTCGAAAGATGTTTCGGGTCGATGCGGTGCTGGATTCAGTCGTCCACTTAGCCGTTTACTGATGCGCTGTCTCTTCCTCCTCTTCGCCCTCGCGTCTACCTCCGCCCTCGACTGGCAGAGCACACACCCGCTTCGCCAGGCGATCCGGCTCGTCGACCCTGCTCGAGCGCGCCTCCTCCAGTCTGCGCAGCACGGCCGGTGCGGCTGGCTCTGGTGTTTTCGCTCCTCATCCCTGCGCTCACCAAGCAAAAATTCCCCCCTCAGGTGGCCGCGGAGGTCCAAGCCGCCGCGGAGGTCCGCCGACGAAGTTTCCCGCCGCTCTGAACTCGCCGCCCTCGTCCTCGCCTGCACCTGCACTCCGCGGCTCGCGTCGGCGCTTCAGATCCCGGTCATCTTAGCGGCGCGGCTGCTCAGCCGCCTCGCTGGGCCGCTCGGGCTCGGACCGCACACGCACGCCCTGATCGCCCTCTGCTTCTCCCGCTCCGGCCTCGCCCGCCTCTCGCCCGCCGCCGGGAAGCTGCGCGCAAAGGCTAGCGACAGCGTCCGGGTCATCCTGCCGGGCACGCGGCTCCACCTCGCGTGAGGCTCGCCGCCTGGCATATTCGTGGAGAGGACACACCCGCTCACCCGATTGTACAGTGGGACCCTGCGCCCCATCCTCCCGTGTTCCATCGTGTATCATTGTCTTGTCTCGCCGGTCTCTTAGTCCGTTTTGTGCGCTCCCTGACCTCCGATTCTACCGCACGGTTATGTGACTTGTGCGTCGCTCACTTGCTCCCATTTTTGACGTGTTGTTTTTAAATGGATCAACAAACAGAGAGAGCAGCGATCAGCGAAGCAGTGAACGAGCTATGAAACGCCGCATCGCACATTGTAAATGCGGACAGGTGCGCAGGATCCAGGAAGCACAGGATGCGCAAACTCTCCCCTCTCGCTCTGTCGCTTCTCTCCCTGCGCAGGCGGTTGACGCTTGGGGGGGAGGGGGGGGGGGGGGGCACGCCCCTGAGCGTACCGTTGGCAGTTGCCGCCTCTTGATGCGGGCATCGCATCTTGGTGCGACCGGACCATACCTACTGACGCTACTGTACCTCGAGGGAGGCGGCTGGAGCGACTGCCCGGCACCTCTTACGAGTTTGGCCACAGGGACAGCGTCTGGAATGAACGTTTCTGGCCTCTTAGATGAATCGCGGCAAGACGGTACGTGCTAGGGTACGTGCAGGCTGCAGGGCGCGAGAACGGAGATAAGCAGAAGGGGGGGCGCGGGGGGGCAAAAGTCAAGACCGAGACGCACGGTCCACGGAGAGACGTCGACTGCGTGCGGATTTAGCATTTACTGAGAAACATCCGATCATACCAACACCGCCGCTCATATCAGTCGCACTCGACCCTGACGACCCACTCCACTCAATGGTGTTCTTCTGAATATCACAGCTCGTCCCTGTCTGTCGCGGCCTTACCCTCCCCGCCGCTCTCCGCCTCGCAGTGGCGCGCACAAAAGGCGTCGCCGAGCGCCGCCGCGCCGAGCTTCTTGCCGGGCTGCGAGGCGGCCAGCGAGGCGGCCAGCGAGTAGATGGTCTCCGCGAGGTCGTCGCCGTCGACGTCCGACTCGACGGCGCGGCAGGCTCGCGTGATCATCGCGTGCTTCATCACGAGCGAGTCGTACTCTGCGCCCGACTGCTCCTCCGGCGCGGCCTTCTTGGGCAGGGGCTCGAGCCGCCACCGCTCCTCGCCGCCCGCCCCCCTCCTCTTCCGGACTCGGTACCTCTCCCCCCACAGGGGCGGGTTGCCGGGGTACTTTGGCTGGTTCTCGGGGTCGTCGTACCCGGTCGGCACCCCGACGCAGAGAGAGGCGGTGATGGCGGAGAGGGACTCCTCGTCGCGCAGCGCCTGGGGGGGCGAGGCGGGCGAGGAGGAGTGCGGGTCAGACCTGGCTGCGGCGGAGGGGCAGCCCTCCTCTCTCTCTGGCGCTGGCGGCGCCTTTGCCGCTCTCGCCTCGACGAGGGCTTGCTTGCACATGGCGCGGCAGACGCCGCACCGGAGGTGCTCTGCGCCGGCAGTCGCCTCCTCCAGCTGCGCGGGCTCGAGCATCGCCTGCGGGAGGGTGGCGGGAGGGTGGCGGGTGCGCGCGTGTGGGAGAGAGTGGGGAGGTGGGAGAGTGGCTGGGAGAGGGGCCAGAGGCGCTGTGTGCGGTGCCTAGTGGCTCGTCGCACGCAAGAGTGGAGCACGGCTCTCGAGGGGCGCTTTGACGCGCGGGCGATGAGCAGTAGCCGTCCGAGGCCGTGCAGTCCCTCGGACCCGCCCAAGCCAGACAGCCGGTACGTGCGCGTGTGTGCTGGAGAGTGTCTCGGCAGAGGTGGTCTGCAGCGGCGCGCCTCTGGCGACTCTCGCTCAAGCTCCATCAGGCGGGTGATGGTGCCGTCCGTGTCGTACTTCTGGAGCAGCTCGTCCATGCTCGGCACTCCCTCCCCCTCCCCGCCAGGGCTACTCCCCTTCTTGCCTCCCTTGCTGCTGCCCTTGCCGCTCCCCTTCTTCGCCTTGCCGCCGCCGCCGCCGCCGCCGCTTGCGCGCGCCTTGCGCTTTGGGCGGACGGGCGGCGCGACGTCATCGCAGAGGTCGGACGCGATCTTGTTTGCGGAGAGCCCTGCGGCGGTGCGCGTGTACATTGCGCCCGACAGCTCGTGCTGCCACTCCTCGGTGTAGTGCTCGCACGCCTTTTTGAGCAGCAAGAGGTGCTCAAAGTCGGCGGGCGAGGTGTCGCCGGGCTCGAGGTCGTCGAGCCGCACAGCGCGCTTGTCCAGCAGCCAGCCGCGGCTCGGCGGCGCCGTGCGCACCAGCGTGTAGTTCTGCACGATGGCGAGGCAGATGGCGGGCACCGTCTCCCAGACGTCGTCCTCGCCGTCCTTGCGCAGGGTGTGCTTTGCAATCTCGATGTGCATCTCATCGACGATAGCCTCGCACATCGGGCGGCGGACCGCGCCGATCGCCTGCCGCTCCTCCTGCGGCGAGAGCGCGGCGAGCGCTGCCGCGAAAACCCAGTGCCACATCATGCCGTCGAGACGCGAAAAGAATTCTAGCCGATGACACGACAAGGGCGCGGACTGGCGCGGACTGCGAAAAGAAAAAGAGACGCTATATGGGCTTCCAGTATCGGACCTTCAAAGAGATACGAAGAGGCAGACTCCCCAGGGTGGGCGACGGCTAGCGCACCACACTCCTCTCCTTAAAATCCCTGTGTGGTGGCGGCGTGCCGTTCTCCCATCCCTCCCTTGGGTTGTGTGTTTTCTTTCTTTCTTTCTTTATCGGACCTTCAAGACATGCGCTTTTGGCCGGTGGCCTCCTCGGACATGGTACCTCCGGTGAGATAGTGGCTGCCAGTTCGAGACTGGGGCCGATCGAACTTGAGTTGTTCGGAGGAGGAATCCGGCCAGAGCCGGCCCCCTAAGGATTTTAGGTAAGAGGTAAGCTGCTAGCTGCGGTCCGCGAGGGCGATGCCAGAGAGTCTGCCGCCAAGTCGGCTCTCTGGATGACGGGAAGACGCACACACGCCTCCATCTCCACTCCACTCAGAACACCGTAGACTTGGAAAGTGACAAGTGCGCGCGCCGCAGGCGAAGAGAAATTTTGAGCTGGGGC
Source organism: Emiliania huxleyi CCMP1516 (assembly GCF_000372725.1). NCBI lineage: Eukaryota > Haptophyta > Isochrysidales > Noelaerhabdaceae > Emiliania > Emiliania huxleyi. The sequence goes on from NW_005199975.1 coordinate 21,517, forward strand.
CGCTCCCGTTCACACTCGAGACTCGTGTCTGGCTGGCCTTTTCTCGGGGCCGCGCCTGCGGCGCGCGGTGGTTTCTTAGATTTTTGCGGAAATCTCTTGGTAGCGTTTCTTTGCGACGTTTTCTTAATGCCCGCAACCCACTGTATCCGCGCCAAGGCTTCACCCAACTGGCTTCACCGCTACACCGAGCAAACCGATGCCGTCGCTCCTCCTCCTCCTCGCAGCCGCAGCCTACTCGCCGCGGCTCGGCGCCACGCTGCGTCCCAGCGCCAGCAGGCCTCCACCTCGCCACGTATCTCCTCGCTGCTCCGCCGCCGCCGGCCGCCGAGCCGGCCTCCTCGTGGTCGGGCTGGCCGGCAACAACGGCGTGACGCTGCTCGCCGGGCAGATCGCCAACCAGCGCGAGCTTTCGTGGGAGTCGAGCCGGGACGGGCCGCGCAGGGCCAACTGCCTCGGCTGCATCACGCAGGTCGGCGCTCTCAGCCGCGAGTTTGACTTCTCCTCCTTCTCCGACCTCGCCGTGGGCGGTTGGGACGTGGTGCCGACGCCGCTCGGCGAGGCGCTCTACCGCTCTCGCATCCTCGACTACGACCTCGTGCGGCAGGTGCGCGGCGAGATGGACGAGGTCGAGGTGATGCGCGGCGTCTGGGACGCAGACTTTTACGGCGAGTCGCAGCGCGAGGGCGCAACCTTCGTCGCCCGCGAGGCGACGCGCTCGGAGCAGCTCGAGCGGCTCCGCGCCGACATCCGCGCCTTCCAGGCGCAGCACGGGCTCGGAGGCGAGGGAGGCGGCCGCAGCAGAGCTGGCCTGGTCTCTGCTCTGAACCTGCGCTGAACCTTCTCGGAACCTTCCCTGCAGGCGGCCACACGACGGTGGTCTGGTCGGCGTCGGTGGAGCGGCCGTGCGACGAGTACAGCAGCGCCGACGCGCTGCTCGACGCCATCGCGCGCGACGACAAGTCAGCCGTGCTGCCGTCGCTCGGCTCACATGCGCGTGTCCAGGACACGTCCAGGACATGTCCCTCAGGCCCGCCGTGTCTCCGTCGCTCGTCTACGCGTGTGCGGCCGCCCTCGAGGGGTGCAGCTTCGTCAACGGGGGGTCGCAGAACACCGTCCAGCCCGCGCTGCTCGAGCTGGCGGCGAGGGGCGAGGGGACGAGGGGCGAGGGACCGCCTCTCTACATGCTCGGCACCGACTTCAAGGCTGGGCAGACAAAGGCGGAGGCGGTTAGGGTTAGGGTTAGGGTTAGGGTTAGGGTTAGGGTTAGGGTTAGGGTTAGGGTTAGGGCAGACAAAGGCGGAGGGGGGAGACCGTCCTAGTCCCTCCGCTGGACCTTTCCTGGACCGTTCTCTGACCTTTCTCTAGGCGAAGACGGCGATCGTCGAGTACCTGCGCGCGCTCGGCCTGCAGCCGCGCACCATCGCCTCGTACAACCACCTTGGCAACAACGACATGAAGAACCTGCTCTCGCCGCGCACATGGTCTGCAAAGGCGTGTACACACCCCTCCCCTCTGCATCGCCGCCCCCCTCTTCCTCTGCCCCTGTCCCCTCCCTCACATCCTCCCCCTCCTGCTCCTCCCCCAAAGGCGCGCGTCAAGACGGACGTGTTTGGCGCGTGGGCGGACGACGCTCCGATCGACCACAAGGTCGCGGTGCTGTACACGGAGCAGATGGGCGACGAGAAGCGCGACACGGTGGAGTACACGTCCGACGCATTCATGGGCTGCGAGCACACCATGCTCACCTACACGCGCTGCATGGACTCGGCGCCTCCGGGTGCCGCTGATCACCGACGGCCATGCGCCTGTCCGTGACGCGTCCACGACACGTCCGCCAGGCGCTCTGCGTGCCGCTGATGATCGACGTTGCGGTCTTCTGCGACTACTTCAGCTCGCGCGGCGCCGAGGCGGGAGGCGTGGCGAAGGCGCTCGCCTACCTCTTCAAGGTGAACGAGGGCGGCGCTGCGGGCGTCGACCCTGGCTTCTTCCACCAAAGTGCGGCGCTGCGCTCGCTGCTCGAGGCGCTGCCAAGCGAGCCGGCCGCCCTCGGGCAAGGCGGAGGGGGAGGCGGGGGCGGAGGCGGGGGAGGCGGCGGGGGAGGCGGCGTGCTGGTAGGGTCGGTGCTCTGCGCGGGCCTGGCTTGCCTCGACCAGCAGCTGCTGCAGGCGAGGGGAGCCGTGAAGCCGCGACGAGTGAGGATGGATGAGCGATTAGTCACTGGTGGATGATCACTTAGGCGAGCGAGCCGTCGAGTCGCGAGGCGATCGCCCCCTTCGCGGGCTGCGTGGTGCAGGCGGGCGGATCGGCGCCAAACACCGCGACCGCTCTCCGCGCGCTCGGGTGCGGCGCGAGCGTGCTCTCTGTCTTGGGGTCGGACTTGCACGGGGACGAGCTTGCGAGGCAGCTGGCGGGCGAGGGGGTGGACACGTCGCTGCTCGTCCGGAGAAGCGACGTCTCGACTTCGCTCGCGGTGCCGTTTGCCTCTCCGCGGCCGGGTGGTTTCTCTGCACCTTCTCTGAACCTTCGCTGACCTTTCCTCCAGGTGCTGCCCGTCTTTGAGGGCGGAGGGCGAGGCTGCTGGGTCGACTTGAGCGCAAACAACCTCCTCACGCCAGACGTGGTGCTGGGGGCAATGCGCGCGCCGGGAGCCGCGGCGAGGCTGGCGTGCGTGCGTGCGCTGCACGTTGGCTACCCGCATTTGCTCCGCGGGCTGCAGGGCCCAGCGCTGCTGCAGCTGCTCGAGGCAGCCGCAGAGGCGGTCGAGGCGGCGAGCGGCGAGGCGCCGATCGTCTCACTCGACGTCAACGGCGCGACGCTCGGCGCCGCCGCCGACGCGGACGGCGTGCTCGGCCCGGCCCTCGGGAAGGTCGACTTGCTGCACGCCAACTTCGAGGAGGCGTGCCACATCTCCGGGAGAGCTGCCGGCTCGCTGGACGAAGAGGCGGCCACCGACGGCGAGCTGGAGGCGCTCGTCGCGCCTCTGCTGGAGGCGGGCGTCGGCCTCGTCGCCATCACGCTCGGCAGGGCGGGCGCGTACGTCGCATTCGGCGGCGAGGGCGCGACGCGCCGGCAGGGCGGCGGCGCCTTTGCAGCCGCTGCCGCCGGCTGGCGCCCGGGCGAGGCTGTGCGCCTTCCCGCGCTCCCAGTGGCGGGAGAGGTCAACGCGAATGGAGCGGGCGACGCCTTTGTGGCCGGCCTGCTCGCCGCGCTGCTGTGTTCGGAGCGGCTCAGCCTTGCCGACGCGCTGCGGGTCGCGCTCGAGAGCGCGCGCCAGCGCATCGATCCGGCGACAGAGCCGCGTATAGCGGCGGAGCTGCTCCAGCGGCAGTCGCTTAGTTCGAAAGAGTTTAGATAAAGAGCTGCGTTCTCGTTTTGCGCATATGTGTGGCGGCAGCACCCGGGGTCAGGGTTCAGGGATCTCAACGGTCCAACCGTCTGACTGTCTCAGAGTTCTCTCTAGCGACGAGAGAGTCACGGGTTGAGGACAGACACCAGAGTCGCCGCAACAGACGGGCCAGGGCAAACTGGCCTCTGAGCTCTACGGGCAAGTGCTAGGGCAGACGCACACCACAAGGCCACGCGCAGCGCGCTTGTTCACTAACCTCCGCTCTCCCCTCTGACGTCTGAGTACTGAGACTCTCTCATCACTGCACATTGGTAATGCATTAGAGGGTCTCACACAAACCTTGGTTGCTCGCGGCCCCCGCCCCCACCCACCCACAGCCCACCCGCACTGCGCCCCACTGCATTCTTCTCAGCGGCGCAAGCCCGCCTGTGCGCTAACCTTGGCGTGCTCGGCATCCAAGATTTCCGTGCACCGCGCGATGCCGAGGGCGGGGTTGGGGTAGAAGCAGCCGGACGGCGGCGAACACAAGGAGACCGGTGAAGTCGTGCCGGGCGACTCCTTGTTGGCCGATATTCCGCCAGAGCGAAGGATGTTGCTCGACGAATCGCCGAGTGGGCGGAGCGCCTGCCGCGAGTCGCCGCCAGCCGGCGTGTAGCCAGCCGCGGAGACGAAATCTTCGTCCTCCTCCTCCTCCCCCTCCCCCTCCCCCTCCTCCGCCGCCGCGGGAGTCGGCTGCGCCTGCGCCTGCGCCTGCGAGGTCGGCCGGCACACCGCGACCACCAACAAGTCGATGAGCATCTGCCCGGGATGGGTGGAGGTGAGCGCCTGGTTGATCTGCTCCTCGTCAACGCCAGCGGCCTGCGCACGCTCCATGAGCTCCATGACCATCAAGCCACTGAGCCCGTCGCGAAACGCCTTTTCGGCGGCCTGCGCCGCCGCCGCCGCCGCCGCCTGCTCCTCGGAGACCAGAAGCTCGACGAGTGCCTGCTTAGCCTAAAGCGATGTCGCTCGACGGTGGTCGCGGTCGTCCCACCCTCGTCGTTCTCTCCCTTGTCACTTCCTCCTCTGTCGCGTTGTTCTCTTCTGCCTCGTCCTGCGACGCCGCCGCCTGCCGGTCCCTTGTTCTCGCGGCTTCTTTCGCTTTTCGGCGCAACTCCGTCCTCCTCGCGGCGTATCCTGGCCCCTCGAGTCTATCGAGCTCCCCTCGCGCAAGGACCACATTTCTGACTCCCACTCCGATCATTTGCCTACAGGTCATGTTGTTGCTCAGGTTCACTCTCGCTTCGAACACTCGTGCCTCTACGGATGATGCCGGCGCAGGACCAGGAGTCCCCTTCGGATGCATCGTGACATCTGACAACTGGATTTCCACTGGTTCGTCCTCCTCGGAGTCATCTTCCCCGTCCTCCTTCCGCTCGGCTCTTCGCTCGGTACGTTCGGTGTGGCTCACCCTCCATGCCGTGAACAGGCGCTTTATCCACCCTATATTCTTCTCTCGTTCCTCTGCCCGTGCCTTGGTCTTGTCGTTGTTTCGCACCCATGTCTGTATGGCAATCGAGGCTGCCTTCCCCATGCCAAAAAAGAAAGAAAACACACAACCCAAGGGAGGGATGGCCATGCCACGGCTCAATATTTCTTGGCGCAAAATTCTTCTTTCCCTTGCGCCGCACTTTCGCCTAACTTTCCCAGCGTGCCGGCGCTGTGGTGCTCGGCTGACTTTTGTCCTGGCGGCGGTGCTTCTCGGCACTCTCCGGCCTCGCACACGCGCTGCTCCGCTCGGAGCCCGCGCCGACCAACCAGCCACCGACATGCACCACCTCCTGCTGGCCTCGCTCTCCGTGCGCAGCCCGCAGGTGCTGCGGCTCCGCGACGCGACCACAGGGCAGCAGGTCTCTCTCGTCGGCACCGTCCACTACAATCCCGCCTCGGTCGCCCGCGCCAAGGAGGAGGTGGCCCTCGCCAGCAAGCGCGACCGTTCGCTCGGCGCGGTGGTCGTCGAGTCGTGCACGAGCCGCTGGACCACCTCGCTCGAGAAGGCGCCGCCCGGCTCGCTGATCGCAAACCTGGTCTGCTCTGAGATGCAGGGCGCGGCCGGCGTGGCGCTGCAGAAGGGCGTGCCCATCATGCTGGGCGACGCGGACGCGGGCGCCTTCCTCCCTCGAGTGCGGCAGCTGGCGCAGCAGTCTGTGCGAGACCTCGTCTCTCCGTTCGCCGGCGGCTGGGCTGCGATCGTACAGGACTTTGGCCGCACGCTGCCTGGCACGCTCAACCCGGCGGACGTGGCGGGCTCGGAGCTGCTGCTCGAGGGCGAGAGGCCGATCGGCATCCAAGACTTCCTCAAGCCCGAGATGCTCGTCGGCTTCCTCTTCTCGCTCATCCGCTACCCGGCCGCCTTTGCGCTCAAGGCGCCGCTGCCATTTGCAGCGCTCGCCGCCTTTCTCTACGCGCTCGAGTCGACCGCCATAGAGCTCGACGCCGCCACCGCCTCCTCCGTCGCCGCCGGAGAGGTCGTCTCCCTCCCCATCGTCGCCGCCCTCCTCTTCTCCGCAGCGACCACCGGCCTGTCGGTGCGCAGCTGCCTCTCCCATCAAGTAGCACACGCGCACGCATAGGGCTCTCCAAGGGGCGGCTCGGGCGGGCCCGACGGGCTGGGTGGCCGCGGGACGCCCTGCGTGTGGTCCGCAAAGCGATCGCGCGGGGGCCAAGCAGCCCTCCGCAGCGCGCGCACACTTTGCGCGCGATACACATCGCTGGCCAGCGCACACACGGCGCACACGCCCCGGCTTGCGCGTCCCCTCGCTGATGCGTTTAAGGGCTCCTGGCTGTCGGGACGCGGGCCGAGCCAGGGGGCCGATCATAAACCGATCGCGCGGCTTAGACGCCCCTCTGGAGCACACACCACTTTGCGCGCGCCCCACTGCTGCAGCTGACGCAGTCCCGCCACGCAGTCCCGCCCGCTCAGACGCCGCCTGACCGCTTCGCTGCAGGTGCTCGTCGCGCGGCTGCTTCTCGTCGCCTTCCTCGAGGAGCGGAACGCGGAGCTCGCGCGCTCCATCCGCCGCGCCGCCGCCGAAAAGGACGCGCCGGTCGTAGCGATCCTCGGCGGCCTGCATGTCAATGGCGTCGCGCGGCTGCTGCTGTCCGAGGCGACCCCTGACGCCGATAGTCTCGCGTATGATCGCGTCGCTGACGGCGTCTGGTGGGAGCCACCGCCGGAGGTGGATGCCAGTAAGTGGCTGTAGCACAGGGCGGTTGCCTGTTTCTCGGCTAGCCGCTCGAGATCGCTCCTCCCCGGGGAGTGCGTGTGCGCGTGTGAGGTTTTATAAGAGCATGGGCCAACCCATATGCGCCATGGGAGACCAGCTTGTAAAGGAATAGATAGTGCATAGTATTGGTGCTGCCGATTCTGTAACATGCCCCCCCGCCCACACCCGGTGGGGTTGGACTGTGCACCCGCCACACTGCACGCGCTCCGTCTCGGCTCTCGCGACTCGCCGTCTCTCTCTCTCGCAGTCTCGCTGCTCTCAGAGCTCTGCCCCCACACTGGATATCACCGTGTCCGGGGCTTGCTCTCAGCTTAGGCCCTCGGCCCTCGAGGGGAAGGCAGGGGGGGGGGGGGCTCAGCCGAGCGCGCCCATACCCACGATGCCGCCGAGCGATGAAACGGCAGAGATGTTGCCCGCGATGTTGCCCAACACGCTGCGGAACGGGCCTGGCGCGATCTTCTTCTTCGCGTTCGCCGCCTCCGCCTTGAGGAGCTCATTCTCAGCCTGGAGCGCGGCGTTTTCGGCCTCCAGCTGTTCCAGCTTCATCTCCGCAATCACCGCCTTGCGCTCCGCCACCTCCGCCTTGTGCTCCGCCGCCTCCGTCTGGCCCTCCGCGACCACCAGCGAGAGCTCGTCGGTGGAGATCTTCAGCTCGGCCATCTCGAGGGCGAGCTTGAACGTGCGGGCCTCCTTGCGCGCCCCATCGCGCTCCGCCGCGAGCCGCTCGATGTCGGCCTTGTAGAGCTTGATCTCCTTGAGCGCCTTGTCGTAGTTCGCGGCAAGTCGCGCCTTGTCGTTCTCGGCCTTCTCGTCGAGCGCGTCGAGCGCTTCCTGTGTGTCCGTTCGGGTGCGGAGAGGTGGTGCGTGGGGAGAGGTGGCATGCATCAGCGTGGAGGGTGAGCAGCCTGCAGCTTCTCCTTCTCCTCCGTGAGCACCGCGAAATTTGCGGCCATCTCCGCGAGGAGCATGAGCTGAGATGTGGAAGGGGGTGCATCAGCGGGACAGGGGGATGGGCGCAACGCAGAGACGGCGCAGTCTGGGGGAAGGGGAACGCGCGCCTCGTGCGCTGCCTGCGACGCCGACATCGCCTGCTTGAGATACTCCACCTGCTCGTTTGCGTCCGACGTCGCACTCCGGTTGGCATTGATCCCGTCTATCAACTTGTACATGTCTTGCCCACGCCTGTTCAGGCGCGCTGCGGCAAACTTTTGCTGCGGCACGGACATTGACCGGAAGGCCTCGTGTCGCTCTCCACGCGTCATGCGTACCACCTCGTCAACAAACGCACTCGCCCCGTTCTTCTCCTCGCCCCGCAGAGCCTTTAAGGCGGCCTCGTTGCCCGCACGCGAGTTGAGGGGAAACAGCTTCTTAACTGCGCACAACAAAGGCGCTGTGATCGGCTTGCGCGCCTCTCCACTCCCCGCCGCGCAGTGTCGGAGCGTGGGAGGGTGGGCGCTCACCGACTTCGGGGGACCTCATAGTAGTTTCGAACTGCATGCCGGCGCGGGTCACCTCACCTCCGCTGGCTGGCCTGCTGACTCCGACCTGCTTTTGTGCCGTTTGCCGTTTCGTTTCATCTTTTCATTGTGGGATCGATCAACTCGTTCCCCAAATACGTTTCGTGCGCCGACTTTGATCGATGAGTATAGGAGTCGGACGGCCAAGCGTTGGATCTATTTTCGTGTGTTTGTCGCAGACAGTTTGCTGTCACTCGCTAACATGTAACAACAAAGGCCGAGCGTTTTTGATCTCTGGGTCAGTGGGGGGCCGAGCCGCCTCGGGGTGGCGGGCGGGCGGGCGTTGTGAAAAACAGAAAACAGAAAACAGAGGGGGGCCAGGGCCCCACACTACGATTAGACACACGCACCTGGCTCCGGCGACAAGGGGCGAGAATCGCAGCATGCAGTTCAGCGGAGAGGGGGGGGGGGGGGGGGAGCCGAGGGGGCGACGTCCCGACACGGCAGCTTGGAGCTGACCCCAGGAGAGAGAGAACAGCGATGGCGCCCCCATATGACCGTAGACAGAAATGACGAGCTGACAGCGATGCAGCGGCAGCGAAGGCGGCGAGGAGGGCCCGCTGCAGTGCTCCGCCGGGCGGCAGCAGAGACATCGGCGGACGGGGGAGCACGGGACACATCGGCATAGGAGCCAGGGGTGTGGGCTGGGCCTGCATCATGAATGGGCCTGATAGCGGCGGCGACGTAGGCGAGACGGCGGCGAGGGGTGGCGACGGTCACGATGAAGCTGGCTTGACGAAAAATGGACTAGGAAAACGGATAACGCCATCGCGCAACAATGGACATCCTCGATGTCTTCGTCCTTGCCGGAAGGGGCAGCGCACGCGCCTCTGAAGATCGAGGCGCGTGGCTCAAAGCCGGCGCTGCGCGGGTTCGTGCGCCCATCCGCCTATGCGCTATGGTCTACGGTTTCCATGTGTTTTTGGATGCCGTTGTCGTGGGGGTCACTCTCACGACCCGCGCACGAGGTAGGCGGCGCGCAGCGCCGCTCTCGCAGGCTGTTTTTGACGGTGCTACATTTTGTTTTCAGTCTACTGTCTCGGGGGGGGCCGACCCCCTCAGAGGCGGCGGGCGGGCGCCCACTGACCCAGAGATCAAAAACGCTCGGCCAAACCTAAAACTCGCACTGACACCCCAGCAGCTCCCACCCGCACTCGCCGCAACGGTCCACCCCATCCTCCTCGTCGCGAAAGGCGCGGCGCCCTCGCGCCACGGGCACCGCCGGCCCAGCACCGAATCGCGTCCCCTCCACCACTCCTTCGACCGCTCCGCCGCCCGCGAGTGCGGCGGCGAGGTCGAAGGGCTCCTCCTCCCCCTCCGACTCGTCCTCCTCCTCCTCCCCCCCCTCCGAGAAGGCCTCGTCGAAGTCGTCGTACAGGTTGCCCTCTGCAGCCATCTGCGCGTCCAGCATCGCGTCCAGAGCCTCGTCCAGCGCCTCCTCCGCCTACCACGCAGAGAGAGAGAGAAGGCGTGAAGAACGGCTCTTCTTTTCGCGCCTCGCGCCTCTCTCGCCAACGCGCCTCCTCCGCGCCGCCGCCGCCCTCCTCGCTTCCGCCGCCGCGGGGCCGCCTGCTCCTCCCCCGCCTGCCGCCCTCCGCCTCCCCCTCCGCCGCCGCGTCCCTCCCCGCCCGGTCCTCGCACGCATCGCGGTACTCTGCCGCAGTCTTGCCGACGTACCTACAGGGCGTGCCTCAGACATGTCATCCACGCGCCGCAACACTCGCCCGTCCTCCTCCGCACAGCTGGCAGAGCACTCTGCAGCGAGGTGGTGCGACCCGTCCCGGAAGACGCGGCCGAGCAGCCGAAGCATCTTCGCCGAGAAGGCGAAGCGCTCGTGGTAGTTGATGAGCTGCGCGGCGGCGAGGGCGGCGCGCGCGGCGACGGGCGGCAGCGGCAGCAGCTCGCCAGGCCGTGCGAGGTAGGGCGCCTGGTAGGGGGTCATGTCGAGATGCGATCAGTGGACCGCCTCCGGGGTGGGGATGGAGTCTGGGGCAAGGAGGTGTGCTGGGCTCCAGGAAGGTTCTAGGAAGGTTCGCCTCCCAGCCCGGGTCGGAGCAGCCGAAGGAGATCGAGACGCGGGGGCCCTTGCCTGCGGCGGAGGGGGGCAGGCCGTGCACGTGTCACCGACGGGTCATGGACGTGTCACCGACATAGCCGAGATATACTGCCCATCTCGAGACGCGCCGCTGCTCTCACCGTTGTCGTCGCAGCCCTTCGACCCCCAGTGCATCGCCCGGTGCGTGAAGACGAGCCCTCCGCCCGGGGGCAGAGGGCAGGCGCGGATCGCCTGCACGGCGTCGTCGCGGCGGAGGAGGAGCTGCAGCGGGTCCTCGGCCTAGACGTGTCTGAGAAGTGTCTCAGAAGTGTCTACAGAGGAGCAGCTGCAGCGGGTCCTCGGCCTAGACGTGTCTGAGAAGTGTCTAGGAAGTGTCTACAGAGGAGCAGCTGCAGCGGGTCCTCGGCCTAGACGTGTCTGAGAAGTGTCTCAGAAGTGTCTACAGAGGAGCAGCTGCAGCGGGTCCTCGGCCTAGACGTGTCTGAGAAGTGTCTCAGAAGTGTCTACAGAGGAGCAGCTGCAGCGGGTCCTCGGCCTAGACGTGTCTGAGAAGTGTCTAGGAAGTGTCTACGGAGGAGGAGCTGCAGCGGGTCCTCCAAGCCTACTCTCGGGTCCACCTCGGCTCATCTCGGGACCCCAGGACCTGCCTCCGCCTCTGGTGAGTGGTCCCGGAAGTGTCTAGGAAGTGTCTCGGAAGTGTCTGTGCGCCTCCGGCGAGTGGTCGTCTCCGGCGTCGTACCCGGGGTCGTGCCGGCGCGGCACGAGGTGCATGCACGAGTTCTCCGGCGTCGCCTCCGAGAGGGCTAGCCAGAGGGTCGCGTACCGCGGCGAGCCGTCCGCGCGGAAGGACGTTGCAACGTCGGCAGGCTGCCGGTCGCGGTGCGGTGCGAAGCCGGCCTGGCCGTCCCTCGGGTCGACGCACCACGCGAGGGTGTCGAAGGAGGGGGAGCAGCCTGTGAGCGCGAGCATCAGCCGCGAGGCGTGCGCGAGCAGGAGCCACGCCTAGGGGTTGGGCTTGGGTTGGGGTCAGGGCTAGGCACCAGCCGCGAGGTGCGGCCGAGCAGCAGCTGCTCCTCGTCGAACAGGAGAAGCATCGTCGCCGGCCAGCCAAGCGCGGTGAGGCGCAGCGCGCCCCGCCGCAGCGCTGCCACCGCTCGCGCGTCGCAGCAGAGCTCGGACGGAGCGAGCGACACGAACCCGTCCCGCTTGATCTGCGCCTGCAGCTGCGCCAGCCGCTCTCCCTGCCTCCACACCTCGCCGCCCATCTGGTTGGCGCTGGTCGCCCGGTCCAGAGCCGCCGCGCCGCCCGAGCCGCTCACGTTAAGTCCGAGCGGCGCGCCGATCCGCCGCCAGTACGCCGCAGCGCTGACGGCGCCGGCTGGGAGCTCCTCCGGAGCCACCGAGACTGCTGCGGCGACCTCCCGCCGCCGCGTGCGCCGCTGCCGCTCGCGCCGCCGCTCGCGCCGGTTAGCACGGATCAGCGACAGCAGGCTGCCGTTGAAGCCGATCATCGAGGCTAAGCCAGTGGCGAAGATGGCGCGAGGATTGGCGAGGATTGGCGAGGGCACGCAAGCAGCTGCAGAACGTGCCCAGAGAGGCCCCCCTCAGGAGTGCAAAGAGTTCACAGATAGGGTGATAAGAAACAAGAACCCCGCATACGACGACAGTGAGGGTGTTTCACACAGACAACAAACTCTCTTCACACAGAATCACAGCGGGAGGAAAGCGGCGAGTCGCAATTCCAGGGGCCGTGGCGGGCCACCCTGTCCAGAGAGGCATGGATGCCAATCTAGGGTCTTTCGACCTCGGGAGTCATCCTGGGAGCAGGAGAAAGCTCGCGCACGTTCACACCTGTCGCTGTGGAAGCCTGGTTTGGGAACGAATGAACTCTCCTGCGTGATCTCCGGGGTGAGCAAAGTGCCGATGGTGCGCAAGCTGCCGATGCCTGGCGCCTCTGGCGCGGCGCGCAAGACGCCGTACAGCGCCGTTGCACTCGCCGCGGCGATGCTCTCCATGGGTCCCGAGATTCCGGCCTGGGCAGCGCCCATGCTCGCCGACATGGCGCCGCCGGGCTTCATCGCACCGCAGGCTGTGACTCTGCGGCCGCCTCGTGTGCAATCCGCCCGCGCCGCCGACCGTGCGATTCGATCGTAGGTGCCCGGCGCCGCGAGCCTCGCCGCCAGGCCGCAGACAGACGCCGCTCTCTCTGCCTTCCCATCTCCGCTCCTCGCCGACGCCTCGGCGCTCAAGTCTCTCTCTCGCGAGGACCTCGCCGCCGTCGAGCAGATCAAAGCGCAGCTCCGCGAGGCGAAGCGTGCGGCGGACGCCGAGGCCAAGGAGCACGCTCCCGCCCATCTACGCACCCCCTCTCTGCCCGCTCACCCTCTCGGCTTGTGCGTGTGCCCAGGAGGCGGCGGCGAAGGCGGCTGCAGAGGCAAAAGCAGAGGCGGACGCGGCCAAGGAGGCGAAGCGGGTCGAGGCAGCGGAGGCCAAGGCGGAGGAGGCGGCCGTCAAGCGGGCGCAGGCGGAGTCCAAGAAGGCGGCGGAGGAAGCTGCTCGCCAGGAGGCTGCCGAGGCGCGGGCGGCCGCAGACGCGCAGAAGCGGGTCGAGGCGGAGTCAAAGAAGGCGGCGGAGGGGGAGGCTCGCCGCGCGTCTGACGAGGCCAAGGCGGCCCGGGCGGCGGAGGAGCGGGCGGCCCGGGCGGCGGCGGACGAGGCGCGCTCGGCGGAGCGCGCTGCTGCGGCGGCGAAGCGGGAGGAAGCGGCAAAGGCCCGTGCCGAGGCGGACGCCGCCCGCCGCGCCTCTGCGCCTGCCCGGACGGGCGGCGTCAAGCGCGGCGCGAAGCCGGACGCGGCGGCGCTGGACGAGGCGGCGGTGCGTGCCCGGCTCGAGGCGGCGGCGCAAGAGGCAGCCGCGCGCGCCGAGGCGGCGGCGGAGGCGACGCAGACGCCGTCGCAGCGGCGCGCTGCTGCGGCGGCAGAGGCGCGGGCGGCCGAGGTGGCCAAGAAGGAGGCTGCGTCACGGGAGGCGGCGGAGGCGAGGGCGGCCGCTGCCGAGGCGCGCGCGCAGAAGAGTGTGGAGGAGAAGGCGGCTCGCCTGGCATCCGAGCAGGCCCGGGCGGAGGCGGCTGCGGCGGCGCGGCAGGTGTGCTTGCAACGCACCGCCTCTCCCTTCCTCTGCCCACTCGGCTTGACCCTGCGCCTCTTCGTTCTGCCAGGCGTCCGAGGAGACGAAGGCGGCGCAGGCTGCGGCGCGCGAGGCTGCCCGGCGCGACGCTGACGAGTCAAAGGCCGCCGCCGCCGCGAGCAAGAAGGCGGAGGCGGCGGCGGCGGCGGAGGCGCGGGCGGCCGCAGACGCGCAGAAGCGGGTCGAGGCGGAGTCCAAGAAGGCGGCGGAGGAAGCTGCTCGCCAGGAGGCTGCCGAGGCGCGGGCGGCCGCAGACGCGCAGAAGCGGGTCGAGGCGGAGTCAAAGAAGGCGGCGGAGGGGGAGGCTCGCCGCGCGTCTGACGAGGCCAAGGCGGCCCGGGCGGCGGAGGAGCGGGCGGCCCGGGCGGCGGCGGACGAGGCGCGCTCGGCGGAGCGCGCTGCTGCGGCGGCGAAGCGGGAGGAAGCGGCAAAGGCCCGCGCCGAGGCGGACGCCGCCCGCCGCGCCTCTGCGCCTGCCCGGACGGGCGGCGTCAAGCGCGGCGCGAAGCCGGACGCGGCGGCGCTGGACGAGGCGGCGGTGCGTGCCCGGCTCGAGGCGGCGGCGCAAGAGGCAGCCGCGCGCGCCGAGGCGGCGGCGGAGGCGACGCAGACGCCGTCGCAGCGGCGCGCTGCTGCGGCGGCAGAGGCGCGGGCGGCCGAGGTGGCCAAGAAGGAGGCTGCGTCACGGGAGGCGGCGGAGGCGAGGGCGGCCGCTGCCGAGGCGCGCGCGCAGAAGAGTGCGGAGGAGAAGGCGGCTCGCCTGGCATCCGAGCAGGCCCGGGCGGAGGCGGCTGCGGCGGCGCGGCAGGTGTGCTTGCAACGCACCGACTCTCCCTTCCTCTGCCCACTCGGCTTGACTCTGCGCCTCTCCGTTCTGCCAGGCGTCCGAGGAGACGAAGGCGGCGCAGGCTGCGGCGCGCGAGGCTGCCCGGCGCGACGCTGACGAGTCAAAGGCCGCCGCCGCCGCGAGCAAGAAGGCGGAGGCGGCGGCGGCGGCGGAGGCGCGGGCGGCCGCAGACGCGCAGAAGCGGGTCGAGGCGGAGTCAAAGAAGGCGGCGGAGGGGGAGGCTCGCCGCGCGTCTGACGAGGCCAAGGCGGCCCGGGCGGCGGAGGAGCGGGCGGCCCGGGCGGCGGCGGACGAGGCGCGCTCGGCGGAGCGCGCTGCCGCCGCAGCCCAACGCGAGTCGGCTGCAAAGGACGCAGCAGCAGCAAAGGAGGCGGCCTCGCTAGCGAAGGCTGAGGCCGCTTCGCTCGCCAAGGGTGAACGGGCTGCGTTTGAGGCTGCGCGGCGCAGTCTCTCTCCCTCAGTGGTCAGCGCCCTCAGCGCCGAGGAGATCAAGGAGGTGATCGCACTGAAGGAGTCCCTCAAGTTGCGTTCGGAGCCGGTGGTTGTCAAGCCGACGACGGTCGACACCACCGCCAAGAAGGAGGCGGCGGCAGCGGAGGCGGCGGAGGCGAGGGCGGCCGCTGCCGAGGTGCGCGCGCAGAAGAGTGCGGAGGAGAAGGCAGCTCGCCTGGCATCCGAGCAGGCCCGGGCGGAGGCGGCTGCGGCGGCGCGGCAGGTGTGCTTGCAACGCACCGCCCCCTCCGCCCTCCCTCTGCCCATTCGGCTTGACTCTGCGCCTCTCCGTTCTGCCAGGCGTCCGAGGAGACGAAGGCGGCGCAGGCTGCGGCGCGCGAGGCTGCCCGGCGCGACGCTGACGAGTCAAAGTCCGCCGCCGCCGCGAGCAAGAAGGCGGAGGCGGCGGCGGCGGCGGAGGCGCGGGCGGCCGCAGACGCGCAGAAGCGGGTCGAGGCGGAGTCCAAGAAGGCGGCGGAGGAAGCTGCTCGCCAGGAGGCTGCCGAGGCGCGGGCGGCCGCAGACGCGCAGAAGCGGGTCGAGGCGGAGTCAAAGAAGGCGGCGGAGGGGGAGGCTCGCCGCGCGTCTGACGAGGCCAAGGCGGCCCGGGCGGCGGAGGAGCGGGCGGCCCGGGCGGCGGCGGACGAGGCGCGCTCGGCGGAGCGCGCTGCTGCGGCGGCGAAGCGGGAGGAAGCGGCAAAGGCCCGCGCCGAGGCGGACGCCGCCCGCCGCGCCTCTGCGCCTGCCCGGACGGGCGGCGTCAAGCGCGGCGCGAAGCCGGACGCGGCGGCGCTGGACGAGGCGGCGGTGCGTGCCCGGCTCGAGGCGGCGGCGCAAGAGGCAGCCGCGCGCGCCGAGGCGGCGGCGGAGGCGACGCAGACGCCGTCGCAGCAGCGCGCTGCTGCAGCGGCAGAGGCGCGGGCGGCCGAGGTGGCCAAGAAGGAGGCTGCGGCACGGGAGGCGGCGGAGGCGAGGGCGGCCGCTGCCGAGGCGCGCGCGCAGAAGAGTGCGGAGGAGAAGGCGGCTCGCCTGGCATCCGAGCAGGCCCGGGCGGAGGCGGCTGCGGCGGCGCGGCAGGTGTGCTTGCAACGCACCGACCCCTCCCCCCTCCCCCTGCCCACTCGGCTTGACCCTGCGCCTCTTCGTTCTGCCAGGCGTCCGAGGAGACGAAGGCGGCGCAGGCTGCGGCGCGCGAGGCTGCCCGGCGCGACGCTGACGAGTCAAAGTCCGCCGCCGCCGCGAGCAAGAAGGCGGAGGCGGCGGCGGCGGCGGAGGCGCGGGCGGCCGCAGACGCGCAGAAGCGGGTCGAGGCGGAGTCCAAGAAGGCGGCGGAGGAAGCTGCTCGCAAGGAGGCTGCCGAGGCGAGGGCTGCGGCTGCGGCTCAGCAGAAGACCGAGGCGGAGGCGGCCAAGCAGCGTGCGGCGGAGGAGAAGGTGGGCCTCTCCCTTACTTCCCT
>NW_005199975.1:38609-39719 GCF_000372725.1 Emiliania huxleyi CCMP1516
CGGAAGGCGCCGGCCGAGGCGCGGCGGCCCGCAGACGCGCAGAAGCGGGTCGAGGCGGAGTCCAAGAAGGCGGCGGAGGGGGAGGCTCGCCGCGCGTCTGACGAGGCCAAGGTGGCCCGGGCGCCGGAGGAGCGGGCGGCCCGGGCGGCGGCGGACGAGGCGCGCTCGGCGGAGCGCGCTGCTGCGGCGGCGAAGCGGGAGGAAGCGGCAAAGGCCCGTGCCGAGGCGGACGCCGCCCGCCGCGCCTCTGCGCCTGCCCGGACGGGCGGCGTCAAGCGCGGCGCGAAGCCGGACGCGGCGGCGCTGGACGAGGCGGCGGTGCGTGCCCGGCTCGAGGCGGCGGCGCAAGAGGCAGCCGCGCGCGCCGAGGCGGCGGCGGAGGCGACGCAGACGCCGTCGCAGCGGCGCGCTGCTGCGGCGGCAGAGGCGCGGGCGGCCGAGGTGGCCAAGAAGGAGGCTGCGGCACGGGAGGCGGCGGAGGCGAGGGCGGCCGCTGCCGAGGCGCGCGCGCAGAAGAGTGCGGAGGAGAAGGCGGCTCGCCTGGCATCCGAGCAGGCCCGGGCGGAGGCGGCTGCGGCGGCGCGGCAGGTGTGCTTGCAACGCACCGCCTCTCCCTCCCTCTGCCCATTCGGCTTGACTCTGCGCCTCTTCGTTCTGCCAGGCGTCCGAGGAGACGAAGGCGGCGCAGGCTGCGGCGCGCGAGGCTGCCCGGCGCGACGCTGACGAGTCAAAGGCCGCCGCCGCCGCGAGCAAGAAGGCGGAGGCGGCGGCGGCGGCCGAGGCGCGGGCGGCCGCAGACGCGCAGAAGCGGGTCGAGGCGGAGTCCAAGAAGGCGGCGGAGGAAGCTGCTCGCAAGGAGGCTGCCGAGGCGCGGGCAGCGGCTGCGGCTCAGCAGAAGACCGAGGCGGAGGCGGCCAAGCAGCGTGCGGCGGAGGAGAAGGTGGGCCTCTCCCTTACTTCCCTCGTCACTCTGCCGCCTCCCTCACATACACACGAACACGCACACTCGCAGCTCTTCCGCCCGCCCTGCAGCTCACCACCAGCCTTCCCGCCGCCCCTCAGGCCGAGGCGAAGTCGCGCCTCGAGCAGTCCAAGCTCGACACCGCCCGC
>NW_005199975.1:48517-63165 GCF_000372725.1 Emiliania huxleyi CCMP1516
CGGACTTTGTGGCGACGCTGACCACGCTCGAGCTCTACGTCGACGGATCGCGGACGGCTCGTGTCGTCCACAGCGCGGGCGGCGCGGCGGGCGGGGTGGTCTCCGAGGGGCAGGGATACGGGCTATTCCTGGCGGGCACGCTCGCGGCGGCGCTGCCGGCAGAGCACGCCGCGAGGGTGACGGTGGTGGCGGAGGCGTACGAGCTCTTCCGAGGCTGGCGGCTGATGTGCGAGCGGACTGTCTCCGACTCGTGCCAGGAGAGCCACTTCTGCGGCGAGGACGAGTCGCACGAGTGCCTCCCGTCATGGAAGTTTGACGACGCGGTCACGCAGGAGGTTGGCACCGGCTCAGCGCCCGACGGAGACGAGGACGCGATCCTCGGCATGCTTCTGCTCGTGCTGGCGACGCAGAGTGAGGCCCCGCGCCCGCCCTGGTGGGGCGAGGTTGCACAGTGGGCGTACCAGAGCTGCCGCGCTTTCCTGCAGCACCTCTCGGTCGACCACCCGACCCTCCTGTCCAGCAACGGCCGCCCCCTGCGCATGCTCAAGCTCGGCTCGTGCTGGGGAGGATGGGACTGCAACAACCCCAGCTATCACGCGCCGGGCCACTACCGCGCCTTTCGCGACTACATGCTCTCCTTCGCGGCGAGCTACGGCGCCACCGCCTCGGAGGGGGCCGACCTCGCGCCCGTCTGGGACTCGCTCGTCGAGACGAGCCACGCGCTGCTTCGCGAGGCGCAGTGCGACGCGAGCGGGCTCGTGCCGAACTGGTGGGTTCCGGCAGACGGCAACGACGACGTGGGGGCGCCGGGGACGCCCGGCTGCGGCGGGAGCGGCACCGAGCCGGCAGAGTTTGGCGCCGAGGCGTCTCGGACTGCGTGGCGCGTCGGCGTGGACGCTCTCTGGTACGGCAGCGCGGAGGCCGCCTCCTTCCTCCGCCCGATGGCGGCCGAGGTCGAGGAGGCGGTGAGGACGGACTACCAGCTGAGCAGCGGCTGCTGGATCAGCTCCGTCCTCTCCGACTGGCAGTGGATCGGCTTCATGGCCGGGCCGGTTACGACGTCGCTGCTCGTACCCGCGGGCGGGCTCGACCCGAGCCTGCAACAGGCCGCGCTGGACGACCTTGGGGTCAAGATCCAGGGCATGCCCGTGAACGACTACTACTCTGGCTCTTGGGTCGCCATCGCCACCGCAACCATGTGCGGAGAGGTGGCCGCCACCGGCGCGGTGCTCCGATCGCTAGGGGAGGTCGCAGCCCCCGGGCCGCCGCCTGGGGAGGGCGACGCCTCGCCCCCACCGGCCTCATCGTCGCCGCCACCCTCGCCGGCGCCGGCGCCTTCGCCGTCACCCTCACCCTCACCCTCGCCATCACCGTCACCGCCGCCGCCGCCGCCGCCGCCGCCGCCGTCGCCGCCGTCGCAATCGCCCTCGCCCCTGTCTGGCCCTGCAAGGCTCGAGTGCGGCCGGGCCGGCATCTGCCCCGAGAGCCCGCGGTGGGCGGACCCGGCCGAGCTGCACGAGGTGCGCTGCTGCTCCGACACCGCAATTGGAGGGTGGAGGCAGCGAAGCGACAGCTGCCCGTGGACAGAGTCCGACGGGCCTGGGATGGACCGCTGCCACCACAGCAAGAGCCTGGCCGAGGCGGAGGCCATCTGCGCCGGTGCACAAGCACGGCTTTGCTCCGCCGCCGAGCTTCTCGCCGACTGCGCTCGCGGCACAGGCTGCGGGCACGACAGGGACCTGATCTGGGCGGGCGACCGCCAAGCCGCGCCCTCCCCTCCGACAGCCGCGTCGCCACCGCCACCCTCGCCGCCGCCACCACCCTCGCCGCCACCGCCCTCACCACAGCCGCCGCCACCGTCGTCCTCGCCCTCGTCTCTGCCGCCGCCGCCACCGCCAGGGGGATCGCCCTCCCCTCCCCACCCTGCTTGCGTCGTCGCGCCGCTCGAGACGACCCCCAACCTGGCCCTCGGCGACTCGCTCTTTGTGGCCACGTTTTCCCACGACGGGCTCACCTTTGTCGTGCGCTGCGATCAAGAGGAGGCGGCCTGACGGGAGGATCTCACCACTGACGACGCCGAAGCCTCCTGCTTGCCTCCCACTACCCATCTTTCTACCTTGAGGAGAGGGGTCCGCATCATCTATTTATTAGACAGCCGACGGCAGAGATCTTGGAACTCCAGAGGTTGCCCCTACTGTCCCTGGTGCGTTGCCTCCGTTATCACTCCTCCTCCGCCGTCCGCGACTCCCTCAAGGCTGGCCGCTGGCCGGGGCCTCCTTCCCCCCAGTGCGCCCCAGCGAAGAGCTTAGCCTTACAGTAGGCCTTAGCCTGGGGGGGTGCCGGGTGGGACCGCCCGAAATAGCCTGTGGATTATTTACCTCTTAGTGATAGTGTGTGTGCACTGTGCAGTGCCAGTGTAGTTATAGCCAAAATACCCAGGCGCCGCACACCAGCTCCGACAGCCCCACAACATCAACAACCCAGCTGCGGTCTCTTATTATTACGCCCTGGCCCTCTCGAGCGATCACACAGGAATCACTTCTTCTGAGGCGTGGGCAGCGGCAAGATCATGGAAATCCACTCTGTCTGCACTGCCGCGGTCGGGTTGGCGGCCGCGGCGGAGCGTCGCAGCGCGTCCGACTGCGCCCGCTCCTCCGACAGCCTCTCCGACTCGCGCGACGTGCGGGAGAGCTGCAGCCGCACCTGACTTCGCAGCTGCGCGTGTGAAGAGGGGCGGCTCGCTCGGAGGGGAGGGAGGGAGGGAGAGGGAGAGGGAGAAGGGGGGGGGCGGGAGGGGGGGAGGGGGGAGGCTGCAGCCGCTCCTCGCGGAACTGGGAGCGGAGGGCCTCGTACTCCGCCTCGGCGCGGCGCGCCCGCTCCTCTGCCGCCGCCTCGCGCGCCACCTGTTCACAGCTCCGGACCTGTGGAGAGACGCTGTTCACAAGCGGGCGCGGCACCGCCGCCTCGCACGCCACCCTCGCGACGAGCGCCTCCTGCAGGCTGCCTGTACACAGCAGAGAGGTGTGAAGAGGGCGCTGCTCGCACCTTCTCGTCCAGCGCCTCGTGACAGCTGCCAATCGTGGCTGCCGCCTCCTGCGCCCGCTGCTGCTCCTCGCCTGCGAGGAGGAGGCTGGCTGACAGAGGATGGCTGTGCCACGAGGGGTGTAGCCCGTCTGACCCTCACCGAGCTGCTCGCCGAGAGACAGCCGAGGGGCAGCCGAGAGGCAGCCGAGAGGCAGCCGAGAGACAGCCCAGAGACAGCCGAGAGACAGCCGAGAGACAGCCGAGAGACAGCCGAGAGACAGCCGAGAGACAGCCGAGAACGGCTGAGAGACAGCCGAGAGACAGCCGAGAACAGCTGAGAGAGAGAGCCGAGAGGTGTGGCCCTCGCCGAGCAGCTCGTCGAGGGCGAGAATCTTGTCCATGTCTCTCGCCCGGCTCTCCGACAGCGCCGCCAAGCTCTCCTCCATCGCTCGCCTGCAACAGACTGGACACGTCGCAGACATGTGCATGCACATGTTCACGCCGGCAGCCGCCAGGCTCGGGGCTCGCCGCTGCGCGATCGCCTCGTCCCGCCCCGCCGCCGCCGCCTGCGCCTCGCCCAGCTGGGCGGTCAGCGTCTCGAGCTGCGCCGCCTGCTCCTCGAGGGTCCTCGCCTAGAAGGTTCCTGGAAGGTTCCCTGGAAGGTTCCTGGCCCCTGCACCCCTCCCCGAGGGTCCTCGCCTGCAGCGCCTCCTTGTAGATCATCCCCGCCACCCGCTGCCGCTCCGCGCCGACCAGCCGGCGCGACTCCTCCTGCAACTCACTGCACTCATGAGGTTAGCTCCTTTCAAACACAGTGCCGGCCCGCCGCTGCAACTCCTCCTGCGCAGCCACGTCGGCAGCCCGCGCCTCCTCCGCCGCCGCCGCCCGCTGGCGCAGCTGCTCCGCCTCGCTCGCCAGCTCCGCGCCGCTTGCGTCCGCCGCCGCCGCCCTCGCCGCCGCCGACTCCGACTCCGCCTCCGCCGCCTCGACCGCCCGCCTCGCCTCGGCAGCAGCCCGAGTCAGAGCGGCCGCCTCTGCAGCCGCCTGGCTGGAGGACTCGACCGCCGCCGCCGCCGCCGCCGCCGCCTCCGCCTCGGCCGCCTCCGCCGCAGCCGCCCGCGACTCCGCCACGCCGAGCGCCTCCACCGCAGAGGCACACTCCGCCTCGGACGCGGCACGAGCGCTCACCGCGGCGGAGAGCGCTCGCGCGTCGGCGGCGGCGGCGGCCTCCGCCTCGGCGAGCGAGGCGGCCCACGCCCCAATCTCCGCCTGGTGCTCCGCCCTCGCCTCGCCAAACGCGCGCGCGAGCCGCTCGCTCTGCGCCTCGGACGCCTTGAGCAGCCCGACGACCGAGTCGAGCGACGCCTGCAGGACCGCCTCCTTGCCGTTGCCCTGGTCAAAGGAGGCCTGCCGAGAGGGCATTCTCGAGGCCGCCCTCGTCACACACACTCACACTCTCCTCTGTGCAGCTGCCTCTGTGGCTCTCACGGCGGAGTTCTGAAAAAGAAGAAAAACGAGTTCTCCGCCGCACAAAGAATACAACAAAACTCGAAAAAAGCGGCCGCGTGCAGAGAGCAGACGTCGCTCGTCGGCCATCGGCCTGTCTGGAGTGATCTGTCGGCGGTCAGTACGACCGATCAGGTTGGAGTTTCTGATGATGGGAGGGTCTATCTGTGTGTACTCTTCGAGATCTCTCCAAATCTGCCCTCTGATCAACCGTGATCACTCGGGAAGTTGGTGCTAATAGAGACTAATAGAGCCGGAGCCCCGTTTCCGCGCCCTGCTGCGCGGCGCACGGTGCCTCCGGGGGCCCCGCGCCCGCCCAGAGCTCTCACCTCAGCCAGTGCGGCTCGGCGAGCGCCGCCCTTACCCTCGCACCGCGCGCGGCCACGGCGGCGAGGTCGACGACACCCCGCGCGTGGACCGGCGGCGCCCCTGCGTCGGCCGCGTGCGCGAGCGCCCTCGCCGGCTCGAGGAGGGCGATGCAGAGGCCGTCCGCGGCGTTGCGCAGCATCTCGGTCTCCATCTCCGCCTCGTAGCTGCTCAGGTCGGCGTCGAGCCCGTCCGCCGGCCGCAACGACTCCTCCCGCGGCTCGAGGTAGCAGACGCCTGTTGGAGGACGGCTCCGAGAAGCTTCCGAGAAGGTCGAGGGAAGGCTCCGGCCCTAGCGAGGTCTCGAGGTGGCACTCGCCTCTGCTCGCGTGCGCGAGGCAAGGGACGGCGAGGAGGGAGAGGTAGTGCAGCCGAGGCCCGAGCAGGCGCAGCAGCGGCACTAAGTCCGCGTGCACGTTCAGGCTCGGCGTCGTGTCGAGCAAGCTGAGCGTGCGCACGGTGGCGGCGGTGTTCTCGAGGAGGCGCCGACGGGCCATCGCCCGGAAGGAGCCTACGGACGCGTCGCAGGCAGTGTCGTGGACATGTCGTGGACGAGGCAGCCCCCCCCCGGCTGGGCGACGTGGCCTTCACTGCACACTTCATTGCACACGCCAAACCTGTCCGCCTGCCGAGGAGCAGGTCTAAATTAAAAATTGATTAATTAAACAATTAAGCTGTCCGCCTGCCGAGGAGCAAGTCTCGAGGTGAGTCTTCGCCAGTCAGTGGCGTGTGGGAGAGCGAGGCGGAGTTTGCCTGCTGGAGCATGCCTCCGCACCCGTGCAGCGCCACCTCGGCGTGCAGCACCTCGACCACCCGCAAGGAGGTCAGCAAAGCCCCGTGCCGCGTCGAGACGGCCTGCAGACTCGGCCTCGCCGCTGAACGACTCGTTCCAGGCTCGTCCTCTAGGAATGGGCCCAGGCGGCGCCTGCACGCCCTCCTCGAGGTTGTTGAAGGTTTGCAGCGAGAGGTGCGTCACCTCGCACGCGTGGACCGCGCCCATCCGACCGACCAGGCAATGCACACACCTATGTGGCGCAGGTGTCGACGACGTGCAGTGGTCATGTCGCGGACACGTCCCTGCATCCGCCCGAGCACGCGCGCCCGTCCGCTGGCCGGAGATGGAGTCGCAGCGCGTCGCCGCCTGCGGGAAGAGTCCCGGAACGGCTCCCTACACGGCTCGAACGAAGCAAAGGACGGAAACGGCGTTGCCACCTGCGCCTTCGCACGCCATCACTGCGGACATCCCGCTCAGCGAAGACTCGGTCGCCCGGCCAGACGCCTCGCAAGACGCCGCCTCGACCCAATCGGCATTCGGGCGCGGCAATCTACTGCGGTTGAAGGCGAGCGCAACGCGTGCCGGCCCCGAGTGCATCTCGATGGCGGGATAGTCGTCGATTATGAGAAAGCGAAGCGGCGGCCGGCAGGCGTGGTGCTCGCGGCAGACGGCGCACCAGCGCAGAGCCTCGGGCCCGCGGCAGGCGCACGCGACGAGGCGGATGAGGTCCGCTGGGAGCTGGAGCGGTGGCGGTGGCGATGAGGCGCTTAGCGCGGCGGCGTCCAAGGCGCGCTCGTGGGCAGAGGCGAGGAACGAGCTCGCCATTGGGCGGGTGTCGAGGAGTGGAATGTGAGAAGGCACTGGGTTCCGGCTCCTACCAGATAGGGGTCTGCGCGTGTCCGAGCCTGGCTGTTCTTCACCTTTCTACCTACCTACCTACGCTGTGTGTGTTGTGAAAGCGCCATCGCAACTGCCATGTCGGCAGGTTGTGGGCTGGTGCTCTCGCCCCGCTGGCGGCGCGGTCTAGTGCCGCGGCTCCCAGCCCTTCTGTGGGCCCGCGGCGGCTCGCCGTCGCGGTGCTGAACAATGGGATCGGTCCGGGTTCATCCCGGGGTGCAGCCGGCGGCTGCAAGGAAGGGCTGTGTAAGGAGCCGATCCCCGTAGTCCGCCCCACTCCTCCCCATCGGGCCGCGTGAGCGGCCTCGCCTCGCAGATTCGTTTTCCGCGCCTGGGTCAGGCGCGCGGGGCATCCCGCGGGTCGTTCGACCAGCGATCCGAAGAGTGGCCGCTATGCGAGGGAACGAGCGGGGCCCTCGGGGTACGCGGTGTCGCCTGTCTGTGTTTGTTTGCTGTTGTTTGTCCCTTGGCACCGCGGGTGCTGGGGGGCGCGGCAGGGGGAACGTGACCTTGAGTGATGTGGACGTCCACTCAGGGTGTGTGGCAGCCAACCTGGCTGTGTGTCCTGCGAGCTTTTGTGTCTGTGTGTCGCTCGAGCGTGTCGTCATCATCTGTCTCGCGTCCATCCATACCGCGTTGGTGTCCAGTCCGGGCCTGGCTGGGGCTGCAGAAGCAGCGCATCTCAGTCGTTCTTCACACGGCAATCGCAGAGCAGATTGTGAATGAGCTTGCCTGTGGCGGGGGTGGGCGGGTGCACGGAGCTAAGTGCCTCGCCACCCTCGCAGGAGTCGCTTAGGCGGCTCCCGTGGTGTACCTGTGTTAGTGCCAGTGCGAGCCAGTCCCGTGCCCAGTCCTGTGCCCAGTGTCGTGCGAGGGAGTTTCGTTGTAAAATTCTTTTTTATGTGACCACCAAGAACTGGCACGGGCTGCAGATGCAGCGCTTGTCTGTCGTTCTCCACACCGCCGTGGCGTGGCAGACGGTGAACGAGCTGGCGTGCGGGGACAGCGGCATTGTGCACGGAGCTAAGTGCATTGCCGTTCTTAACGGAGTCGCTTAGGCGGCTCCGGTGGTGTGCCGGTGATAGTACTAGCACGCGCCAGTTCGCACCTGTGTCGAGCCTGTCTGCTGTGAGAGAGAGTTGCTTCTTTAAATTCTTTTTTATTTCATTAACCGTCGAATAAGCATGTCTGCCTCGAAGCGGGTCAGCCACGACGTTACTGGTGCGGCGGCGAGACTGTGGGAGGGAGGCGCCGTAATAATCGCTATCTGCATCTGCGCGATTGCGCGGCACAGCGTGCAGCATGGAGCGGAGTTTGACATCTCCGCCAACGCGCGGCTGCTCCTCATCCCTCTCGTGATTTTCGCCCACCTCGCAAAGACGACCTGCTCCAGGACCCTCCGCGTAGCGTCTCTCTGGACGGCGGCGACGGTCGGGCCCTACTCGGAAGTCTACTGCACCTGGCTCGAGCACGAGAGGCTCGTGGCGGGGAGCACGAGCGTGGAGGCGTACGCGGCGGTCTGGTTTGACGCGTTTGGCTTCTACCTCGTCATGACGATGACGCTGCCCTTCCTCTCGTCGGTCATCCTGATGCCGCGCCCAGCGTTCTACGGCATGATCCTCGGCTCGATCGGTCCGCCCGGCCTCCTCTTCGCGCTGCTGCCTCCGTGGCCGTCCAACACGGCGCTGCTCTCCCTCTGGCTGCTCGACCTCGCGGCCTCGGTCGCCGTCTTCCACTCCCTCGACCGCACCTCGCGTGAGGCAGAGGCGCAGGGCCGGGCGCAGGAGCGGTACATCGCCGCGCTGTCGCATGACTTTGGCACGCCGATCTCCGCGCTGCAGATGGCGACGCAGCAGATCGAAGAGGCGATGCGCGCAGAGGCCAAGCCCGAGGGCACATCTCCGGTGCCCGCCCGGGTGCTGCCCCTGCTGTCGGGCATGCAGGCCGCCCTCGAGGTGATGAGCGCGCTCAAGCGCAAGGCGGTCGACGTGGGCAAGCTGCAGCACGGGGAGAGGCTGACGCCCGAGCGGGGCCCCGTCTCGCTGCGGGAGATACAGAACCGAATAATTAAATACATAAAGAATTGTTAATTGATTTAAGGCCCCGTCTCGCTGCGGGAGATACAGAACCGAATAATTAAATACATAAAGAATTGTTAATTGATTTAAGGCCCCGTCTCGCTGCGGGAGATACAGAACCGAATAATTAAATGCATAAAGAATTGTTAATTGATTTAAGGCCCCGTCTCGCTGCGGGAGATACAGAACCGAATAATTAAATGCATAAAGAATTGTTAATTGATTTAAGGCCCCGTCTCGCTGCGGGAGATCGTGCAGCGGAAGCTGCCCGCCCTGGTCCGCTACATGCCGCACCGGGACGAGGTGCGCGTCGAGTACAGCGTGGGCGACGAGGTCGCAGAGGCAGTGCTCACCGACGGGTCTTGGGTCTTCATGATCTTCATCAACTTCGCCTCCAACGCCTTCAAGTCGACTCGCCAAGGCCTCGTCTCCCTCTCGGCGCACCTCGTGCAAGGCCGGCTGCGGCTCCTCGTCGCCGACACGGGCATCGGCCTCTCCTCCGCCGTCGAGAAGCAGCTCTGGCAGCCCTTCCGGCAGGCGTCGCGCTGGCAGTCCGGCACTGGCCTCGGCCTCTACCACGTGCAGCAGCTCTTAATTAACTAATTAAGTAACTAATTGACTAATTAAACAGGCCTCGGCCTCTACCACGTGCAGCAGCTTTTAATTAATTAATTAAGTAACTAATTGACTAATTAAACAGGCCTCGGCCTCTACCACGTGCAACAGCTTTTAATTAATTAATTAAGTAACTAATTGACTAATTAAACAGGCCTCGGCCTCTACCACGTGCAGCAGCTCGCCGCCGCCCTCGGCGGTTCCGTCGGCTACCAGCCCAACCTTCAAGCGGGCAGCGGCGCTGTCTTCTGGGTCGACCTGTCCGCACGAGCCAACTGCACGCTGCGGACAGCGTCTCTTCACACTTCTGGCCGTGAACAGGTCGACTTGCTGTACGAGCCAACCACGCGTAATTAATGAACTAATGAACTAATGAACGTTTTCATCAGGTTGACCTGCCGTACGAGCCAACCACGCTTCCCGCCTCGCACGCCGCCTCGCCAAGCGCGGTGCGGCGCGAGGCGCGGGCGCCGGTCGCTGGCGCCGTCCTCATCGCCGAGGACAACGTCTTCATCCTCCAGCTGACCGAGGAGCTGCTGCGCGCCGCCGGCACGAGATTAGCCGAGATTAGCCGAGATCACCCGAGATTACCCGAGATTACCCAAGGAGCTGCGGCCCTAGACCTCGACTAGCGATGTTGTTGGCTGGCGTCAGCGAGCGGCTGCACACTAGGCGTCAGCGAGGTGCTGCTGGCGGCGAACGGAGTCGAGGCGCTTCTTCCTTTCGCCCGACGAGATCGCCCGAGATCAGCCGAGGTCCAGCCGAGGTTGACCCGAGGTGTTAGGCGCTCGACTTGATCACGTCTCCCGACGCGCCCGACATCGCTTTGGTGCTCATGGACGTGCTGAGGGGGGGGAGATGACCCGAGATGACCCGAGATGACCCGAGATGACCCGAGATTGGGCCGGAGAGTAGGTGCTGATGGACGTGCTGATGCCCTTCATGGACGGGATCGAGTGCACGCGCAGGCACCGTGGTTAGACACTCTCTTAGTATTGCTCCAACATACCGGTACCCGCGGGTCTGGAGGCGGCACGTTGCCCAAGAATGATGACGAGTCACCGGCTGCTCTCCATGAGCAGGATCCGGCTAACCTCGGCTAATCTCGGCTAACCTCGGCTAACCTCGGCTAACCTCTCCATGAACAGGATCCGGCGGTGGGAAGCGACTCGCGTGCCGGCGCCGCCCGTACGCATCACCGCCCCGAGACTACGAAGAGTGGCTGAGAGTCATGGCCCCTCCGTTAAGGCGCCGCCCGTGCGCATCATCGCGCTCTCCGCTAACGGCTCCGACGCGGCGTGCCAGCGCGACTGTCTCTCCGCCGGCATGAACGGCGAGCTCTGCACGCCGATCTCTCGCCGCCCGGGCTGTGAACCCGCGCCCCTCACCGCCGTCGCGCCAGAGGTCAGGCGTACTCTGCAAGCCGGTCTCGCTGCCGAAGCTCGTGGACGCGCTCCAGCAAGGGCAGGGGAGGAGGTGTGGCACTTCCTAGACACCTCCTAGACACCTCCTAGACACTTCCTAGACACTTCCTAGAGGCGCGGGCCCGGCGCCGCAGAGGCCGCTGCCGTCCGGCGGCCGCGAGCTGTCGGAGCCTTCTCGGAGCCTTCTCGGAACCTTCCTCGCAGGCCGCTGCCCTCCGGCGGCGGCGCTTCGCCGTCAGCCGCGCCAGGCGCCTCCTCCCCCGCGTGCCCCGATCCTTACGGCGAGCGGAGACCGCCCGAGGCGCGCCGAGGTTGTGCGAGGGTAGGCGTCCCTCTCCCGGTGCTCGATTTGGGCGCGGTGGCGGCGATGCTCGGCGGAAGCGAGGCGAGCCCGCGCCCGTCTAGCTGCGGAGGGGGCTCGGAGAGGAGCGGAGGAAAGCCGAGAGTGCCGCTGAGAGTAGGCGAGCGCGCGCGTGGCAGTGGAGGGCTTCTATCGGATGGAGACCGCCGGCCCGTCGCCCGGCGGCGCCTCGCTGCAGCAGCTCTCCGCCGCCGCCGCGCGAGGCAGCAAGCAGCGGAGGAGGAGGACGAGCCGCGCGAACCTTCTCGGAACCTTCTCGGAGCTTTCCCCCCGTAGGCAGTTTGCGAGAGGTGTATGAGCAGGCGCGCACTCGCCCAAGGGCGCGCTGCGTTGACCGCTTTCTTTTTGTTGAGTCTCGGACTTCTGTTGACAGGCACACTCGCTCAAGGGCGCGTGCGCGTGCGTGGGCGCCCGCGCGGCGCAGGAGGCGGCGTTGCGGCTCGAGCGTGCGGCGCGTGCCGCCTCGGACGCTGGAACTGCGCTGCCTCCGGACAGGCTGTCGGGTCGCTGCTCGAGAGGGGGGGTGTGAGCTAACTAAATAATGATTGATCATGTGGATTATCGATTGATCAGGCTCGATTCGCTGCTCGCGGGTGTGAGCTCGGAGATGCAGCGCCTCCTCGCTGCACAGGCGGAGCTGCTCTCCGGTGGGGAGTGCTAGAGGCGCTCGCACAGCGCCAGGGGAGCAGGGGAGGGAAGCAGTGAAGGCGGAGGCTCTGACTCGCCCGTCTTTCCACAGAGTTTCCAACGTACGTTAGAGAGCCGTATACAGTTTTGACTTTTGTGGAGGCGATTTTTCCTTGTATCTGCGCACGTCTGCCCCGCGCGGGGCGCGGGCCCACGCCCGGCTTGTTGTGCGAGTATATGGGCCAAAAGCGTCGAAAATGTCCCAAAAAGCGTGTTTTGAGTTTGTGGCAGCCCCACAGCCGGCGCGCGCCGCCAGGAAGCACCGCTCGCGTGTCGGCCGCACTCCCTGGCACCCAGGGAGTGCGGCCGACCGACCAGACCGAGTAGGCTCGATGCCGCGCTCGCTGTGGGGCTGCCACAAAGTCGCCGCCGAGCGTGCCACCGAAGGTGTCCCGGCGGAGGTGGTGGAGTTTGAGACCTGAGGCTGCGGAGGTGACGCCTGAGGTACCGGCCCGTGCACGGCGACTCAGCCGGCGACCGCCACGGGCTCAGACGAGACTTGTCGACTCGTTACGGCTCAGCTTCACCGTGGTCATCGGGCGTCTGTCGACGTCAGGACCACCCATACAGCTCGCGGGTTTGAGGTCGCAAGAGCCAAGATGGTGGCGTTTGGACATCCCAGCCATCACTCAAGACAGCCTGTAGGTGATGGCGGGACGGCGCAGTGTGTGTGGCACTCGGCAGTAGGCACCCGCGGCACGGCCCCGCTGTCGGCTCTCGCGGGCTGCGGAACCGGCCCCAGAAGGGGACGGTCCGGGCGAGTGTGGCAGCTCCTGCGCTAGTATGGGCAACCTCTATCACAACACTACTGATCCTGGTCATTAGAGCTGCCAGGGATAGCGTCAGGAGCCGGTAGGAGTCAAAACCCCTCATATTTGAGACATCGTGGCCCATATACTCGCACAACGAGCCGCCCTCCACCTACGGTCCTACGCGCTAAGCGCTCCCAAATTTTCGGTTTCGGAGCATTCTCCGTACGTGGCTGGGTTCACAGCGATTGTAGGAAAATGAGGACGGGACCACTTGACGGTCGCGGCCTTCCGACTCGCGCCTCCGCCTCACCTCACCTCCGCCTCACTCTCCGCCTCACTGGCACTATTGTAGCCCTGGCCGGTGCGCGTGCAGAGTTGAAGTTCCGGAGTTAAAATTCGAACGCGTTCTCTCACGGTGACCAAAAAATGTCCACCTCAGAGGCACCTCCGGAGGCAGGCCGCCGCACGCCGGCGACACAGCTCCAGCTGTCGAACTGACCCGCAGCTCCTCTCAGAGCGGGAACTGTGACGAAAGTTGACTGAGGCGGTTGTCAGGAACCATCATACGGATCACATGGTGGCTCTTTCATGACGGGAGACCGCCCGACCACTCCTGGGTGGCACTGCCACCGGTGTCGCTCGAGAACGTTATCGTGCAAGGCGGCAGCAAGAAGCGCAACAACCCCTTTTGCGCCAAGTTCAAGCCGGTCGGCGAGAAGTTTCAGCGCCACCTGCCCGGCTCGAACAGCGCGACAGCCGAGGAGGCGGCCGCCAAGCTGGCCTACTACCACGAGTACGGGTCGGAGCTGCCGCCGCCTGCAGCTCGCAAGCCTCGCCGCCGCCCAGAGGTGCGCTCCTGAGCCCGCACCCATCCTGGCTGCGCTCAGTCCTCCTTCCCTGGGCTGTAGGATATGGCGGTAGAGCGGGCGGCCAAGGAGGCGCGCAAGCAGGCCAGGCGGCCGCAGAGGCCGCCGCTCACGCCCGCGCCGGCGCAGCCTCCACAGTCTCCTCTCACGGGTCCCGGTGTGCCGTGTGTGCCGGTAGTCCCTCTCCCCATGGGCTACCACCCCTTGCCCTCGGAGCCAGTCATCCCTGTGGGCCCTGTGGGTGAGCCCCAGCCAGGCCAGTGCCAGCACTCGTGGGACCCGGCCACCTGCGTCCTCTGCAACTGGTCCTGGGGCGCCCGGCGCTGAGATACACTCAAGATACACTCGAAGATACACTTCGAAGATACACCGGTGGGATGTTATAAAGGTGTATCTTTGAAATGTATAGTCAAGTGTATCTTTGGCTATCACTCGAACTTTGGACAAGGGAATGGCCCAAAGAGGGGGGCGTGCCGGTCCTTGGACGGTGGGCGACGCCGTCTCGTGATAAAGTAAGGAGATAACAGACCGAGCGGGAGGGGGAGGCTCCGGTTTAAAGTAGGAGGCAAGCCCGATATGCGTGAGCCGTGAGCGTAGCTCACGGGGACAGCCAGGCGTGTGAGTGTGGAGAAATGTACCTAGAGAACTTTTGACTTTACCCAAAAGGGTTCCCGTTCCCGTTGGTGCCGCCCTCCGGCTCCGCGACACCCCCCGGCGGCGGGCCAAAGTCGTCATCGAACGGGTTGATGAGAGGCGTGTCCGGGTCAGGCGAGCTCCACGCCGCGGCGAGGCCTTGGGCGCGAGGCGGCGTGACCACGACGGCTCGCTCGGCCAGCGCCTCCGTCACCGGCGAGGCCGCGTCCGCGGCGAAGGGGTTCGGACCCGCGTTTGCGTCGAACGGGTTGGCGCGGGTCGAGGACGGGTCGGGGACGGGCGCGGCGAAGGCGCGCACGCCGGGCGGCGTGGACGCGACCTGCCCACAGCTTAGAGGTGTGAAGAGGCGCTGTGCACAGCAGTCAGAGGGGGGGGCATCAATGCGACCGACGACGGCGCTTCAGAGGCAGCGTCGGAGGCCGGCGTGCCGGGCGGCGGAGGCGTGCCGGGCGATGAGAGCGCGACGACGCACTCGGTGCAGACACGCGCCGGCTTCGAGACTCCAAACTTTGGGAGGGCGAGCCGGTGCGAGGAGCACGAGCCTGATTGACACTCAGCGCCATCTTACACTGTAGTACTAGAGGCGAGCGAGTGAGGGAGGAGGAGCACGAGCCGCAGGCGATGCGTCCGCAGTGGCGGCAGT